>NW_009953390.1:423079-504502 GCF_000747805.2 Chaetura pelagica | reverse complement strand
GAGAAAATTCTGGGGAGACAAAAAAATACCTCTTTTTTGCTAAGTTGGAAAAAATGTGCAGGGGTATCTTTTTGTCAAGAAGTGGGTTAGCATTTCACCTGCAGCAGGTCTGTCTGGGGTAAAAAGGTGATGGAGATCCAGAGCAATGTTATAGTATGGGCTGGTTTTGAGCTGCATCTGGTTATGTGTCAGGCAGTGCTCTCAAACTGAGGTGAGGAGGATGAAACCTAGGAGAGCTGGGTGGTGCAAGGAGTGGAAGGAGGAAAACAGGAAGTTTTCTTAAATTGTTACCAATCAGCGCAGAACTTGAACTGCTCACTAGCAGGAAAAAGAAGATGCCTTTTATAAATCCCTGGTGCAAGATGAGGAGGCTCGAGATGAGACTCTCTGGTGTAAAAACTCAGGCATTACTGTTGTCCCCCTGGCAAAAGATAAAAGTGGGTTTAATGAGTGTAGGAGGGAGTTGAAGAGAGTGCTTAAAAGGCAGTCTCTAAGTTTCTTTGGAGACAGACTATGACAGGAGGTAAGAGAGGATGCATCTGCAGCATGACTTTCAGAGTCCCCTGCATCATCTTATATTACTCTCTTCTCTGCATATTTTTTTATCAAGTAAAGAAGTAAGCACAAGGTCCAGCTCTGTTACCCATGATTGTAGCAGCAGAAATAAATGGGCTGTGAGCCATTCTGAATATCTTTTTGTATGAACTGCTGTACCAGCTAGTGAATTCTCACAAGGTTCCTGTGAGATACGTTTACAAACATGGAGACAGGGATATGGCCAGGCTCCTTCCAACTGCAGTTTGTTTTGCAGAAATGTGAGATTCCAGATTCTTTGAAATTTTGATGAAATCTTGAAAACTCGCCCCCTGCTCATGTAGCTGTGTCTGAGTAGGAGCTACATTTGTAGGTAGGGATCTGGGGGAAGAAGGAACAAAAAAATTGTCCTCAGCATTTCCATGTGGCCTATCATTTACTGATCTGAGAACAGAAACCAGAAGCCTTCTGTTTTCCAGACTTTTCTGTTTTTAAACTGTTAGAGCTCTCCATGGGTTGCTCACAGGTCATTTCTGTCCTGCCCTGGTGTTATCTTTCACTTTACCGTAAAACTATAAGGTGCTTTTTCCATCTGGCCTCTAAATAGGTACCAGTAGTGTAACCTCACCTCCTCTTCTCAAGAACCTGGAACAACCTGCCAAAGAGTTGGTTGATGAAGAGTTTGGCATTGAGAAGTGAGCAGGATAAGGCTAATTAGCACCTTCAATTTAGGATTTATAAATTTATCCATCAAGGATAAGAAAGACAGTTCATGATTATGAACAAATAAATGCTATTGCTCAAAGTGTCTTGTCAGCTCAGTTGCAGGAAATTTGAAACCAGAAAATGTTTCTTGATGTTCAGGAAATTTAAAATGAGAATAATAATAAAGTTCCACCTGCGGAGGAGTTTATAAAACCCAGTCTTGTACGTTTTCCCCCGATGATTATATATCTTTAATAGCTTGTGTGCACTTTCATCTACCTGATGATATTGGAAAATATTTTTTTTTTAGTTCATTATTTCTAAAGTCCAGCTGTCTTTGCATAATTTTTCAGTTATTCTGGTCTGAAACTTGGGGCAGGAGAATAGCTGTGTGATCCTGGATTTGGATAGAGGATCACACGTGTTACAAAGCTGCTGCAGTTGTGCTCTGAAGCTGGTATAGTCCATAGAATGACCTTGTCCTGTTGTAGCTAAAACACAGAGGGCTATAAGATTATTTGTACCTTAATACATTATGTGTTGTTGTTATCATAGATGAGATCTTTTCAAATGATCCTCAAGTCATGCTGGATTTATTAAACCTGCATCTGTCTCTTAAACACATGCTCACCAACATCCTGTGGTGGAGAGCAGTGTGTAAAGTAAATTTTAGCTCCGTATTAGTGATGCAGAGAGGTTTCACCTCACAGCAAAAGAAATAAAAAAAAAAGATATCCCTTTTTCTTTAGGTCAAGGGAAGTTATTTTTATGTGCAATCCTCACAAGTAGCAACTACAACATAGTTAAAAGACTTCTGGAATTAGACTGAACTGTCAACATGTTTCTCACATTTCTGTTTTCTTGAGAAACCACAGACCATCAAGTTATGGTGATATGCAAAATACACCCTGTAGATTATTTTTTTTTCCCATGTCCAGAGGGCCTGGATTTATGTATATCTTACTGTTGGAGGCAGCAAGTCTAGGTGAAAAGAGCATTTCTGTAATGTTGTAACTCATTCATTTTATTGACAGCCTTCTACCTCCCCCTGCCAAGTGTAGTTTTTCTTAAAATTAGTATCATTTCTACCCTTGTTGAGTGAATAGATGTAAACCTGGAAACAGTGTCTTGAAACACTTCCTCACAGCTGTGCTCTTGAATGCATACTTCCTTCTTTTCTATTTCTTACCTAATATAACTTCTATTGCATTTTGGAAACCTTTATGCTTGTTATTAATATACATTTACTCAATTACAGCCAAATTAAATCTTCTTTAGTTAAGCCAGTTTTCTCTTTCTGGGCCTCATGTTTTGGCAGGCAAGGCAATAACTTCTCAACTAGGATCCTTATTTTTTCTTTTCTCTGTTTTTCCTGCCACAGTCAGTCTTTTTGATTCATAGACTGTAGGTAGTTTTGGAAACCTTCGCAAAGAACATGCATGGTGAGACTGTATATCCTGTCTTATCTTCACTCAAGCAAAGGAGAACACTTGCTGGTAACATCCTCTGTGCATTTTTATCCTTGAGACATTGCTTGTTTTGACTCCAGATGGAATATATTTTCCTCTTTATATCCCCAGTGTTCCTAATAGGATTATTAGAAAGGTTGTTCCATGTAAAATGGCAGTTTACTCAGATGTGGCATATCCACTTCCATTTCTTCTTGACAGAGTGTTCTGTGGAAGCCCTCATTTGTTACCAATTCACATCAGTTAATATCTAAAGTCCATTGCAGACATAACCTTCTTAACCTGAAATCTCTTAATCAGCTGCTTTGTGTTACTTCATGTTTGCAACTCTTTTAGTAATGATTTGACATGTGTGTTAAAGATGCAAAGTCTGGTGTCAATCACTTTTGTTGTAAGACCTGAACTGTTCCCTGAAGAGCAAAAATCACGTACACATCCCCAGTTCCAGTAAGGATATTTTTCTCTGTGGTGCCAGTCTACCTCACTGTCCTGCAGAGGAAAGCAAGTCTTTTGGCCCGTTCAGTGTGCATGGAAATCACTCCCAAATGGCCTACTCCATCACCTGCACTCCTGTATTAGCTCTTTAATAAAAACTCCCTCTTCCAACCAATGTTTTTTTAGCTGCTTCTTCCTATAACCTTCATCTTCCTAAAATAATTTTGTGGTATTTGGGTGTTGAGGCAGATACTGTAAATGCAAACTGTATTTTATAATTGTTGTGATTGGGTTCATTGTATTCTAATTTCTTTCTAATCAAGCCAGTCTTTATGCAGTAAAAAAACTATGGAGAAAATAGTGAAGGAAAAGAAAACTACATGTTGTTACCCCCTTATCTCAACTGGGTTTGAAGGAGAGCTGATGTGAACTTGCTAACGCTAAGATCCCTCTTAAAAACTTCCATACTCTTAACTGTCTTTCTGGGGTTCTGTAATGACCCATTATTTTCCAAGTGATATTGTCTGCCATCCTAGCAAAAGCCTTTTTCAGTGTCTGTGAAGTTCCTGTACAGTGAACTCCATGAATGCTCTGCTAAGAGAATGTTCTTACAAGCTGCCATGGCCACTGGCAATTTCTGTTTCTTGAGATCAGCCTGCTCTTTTCCAAGCTAAATATCTCCTGCTTGTTTCAGCCCCTGTAACAGTGTGCCTGCCAGGCTGCTGCTTGGTGTAGAAGGGAAGATGGTATCTCTTGTTTTATTATACTGCACAAGGAGAAGAGACCACCTTCCTTGTTCTGAGACCACATAAAGGAATTCATACTTCGCTTCAGTAGAATTTGCACCTCTTATCTTTCCCACCTCAGCCCATATTCCATGCACTTAATTAATGTTTCTATTTTTATGGCCTTATTATCTATCTGAGAACTGCACTGTTGATGTATGCCAGATGGCTGTTCTGAGCAGACTGGTGTTTTCCTCCTGGACTGTCTTTTTATTGGTACACACACACACGGGCACACTACATCTTTTCCCAAGGATGGCTAGAAGCATCTTGTAGCCTTCCTTCTCTTCAGGACAAACAGGCCTGCTTGCTTAGATTAAGGTAGAATACTCCATCCCTGGAGTATCACTCCTGCAGCAGCATCATGGAAAACAAGCAAAGTTCTTGTCTCAGTTTTAACTCTCTTTGCTGTATAAACTTGGTGGCTATACATGTTAAAAAAAAGAGATCTAGATGAACAACAGGCTTGAGTGTATATGCAACCAGTTTGTTTCCACTGCCTCTCTTGCATTACTAAAATAACCAATTAAAAATCATCCAAGACAGTCTTGAGCTGAAATTCTGAGGTCAAAGCTATGTTACTTGTAGTCATAGTTTCAGTTGTGATAATAGTCACGTAACTGCTCTACAGCATATGAAGCAATGTGCAGCTGAATGCCCATTTCTTTCTTGATGGAAAATGTGATTTGTTCACAGAAATGTAGCCTTGGAGACCATATTCAGCTGTTACATGGGTGTGTGGGGCCTCTAATGCACAGTAAAAGTGCTTACTACCCACCTGCTGCAGATGCCCATTAAACCTTCCCCTCAGCTGCCTGTAGCCCAGCTGCAGGGTTGAACTTCCACCGGGGCAAAGTACTTGCTCAGACAGGCTGAGGTGCTCGTCTGTGCTGCAGGGAAAGTCTCTCTGGAATGGGGGAAACCATATCCCTTTGGAAAGGAAAGAGGTTGCAAAGAGAGAAGTGGAGAAAACAGGGTTCGTCTAAGAGGGGGTACAAGGAAGGTTTGCCAGGGGAAAATCAGTACAGGCTGGAAATGGGGATAGAGACATGTAACACAGGAATACAAGTGTTTTGGTTTCTTCTCCCTGCTTTCCTGTGCATTGCCCGCTCTTAATTTTCCAGCTATCATGAGTTGTAGTTGAAGTAACTGGTGCTTCTTAGCAGCTTCATGGAAGATCATGGATTGCACATCTTTAATGAGTGATCCATCTTAAGGGTTAGTTCCGTAATTCAAGTGACACAAAAAAGATTCAGACCATCCATAGAAGTGTTTGGTTTGCAATCAGACCTGCCCTGTTAGGGCTGTGGGCCCTTCCTCCGTGTACTGAGGTCTGTACCTGCCTCGCGGTTGACATGAGTGGGTGTTGCAGAGCCTGGTCTGCTGAGGTGTGTGCTGGGCTGTGGTGGTGACAGCAAAGGTGTCTGCTGAGCGGGGGCCATGCCTAGCATCAGGAGATGCCTGGGTTCTGTCTTTGCAAAATCCCCAGGTGGCCAAAGGCAGCTATTGAAGGTGTGGGCAGTTTGTTCTTAATTTATCTCCACAAAAGTGAGTTTAGAGCTAAGTCCTGGCTTGGAGGAAGTGAAAGGATGGCAACAAAGATGATTGGGGGATTGGAGCAGTTCCTTATGAGGAAAGGCTGAGAGAGCTGGGACTCAGCCTGGAGAAGAGAAGGCTGAGGGGAGACCCTGTTAATGTCTAGAAGTATCTAAAGGGTGGGTGCAAAAAGGATGGAGCCAGACTCTTTTCAGTAGTTCCCAGTGACAGGACAAGGGGCAGTGGGCACAACCTGGAACAGAGGAAGTTCCATTTAAATGTGATAAAATCTTCCTTATGGTGAGGCTGACAGAGCACTGGAACAGGCTGCCTGGGGAGGTTGTGGAGTTCCTGTCTCTGAAGATATTCAAGACTCACCTGCATGCAGCCCTGAGGAATGTGCTCTAGGGGATCCTGCTTTAGCAGGGGACTGGATGATCTCTAGAGGTTCCTTCCAACTCTGAGAGTTCTGTGACTCTGTGAAAACCTGTACAATCAGTATAACTGATACAACTAAGGAATCAGGCTCAATAGTGAGAGAAGGTAGGCTGGCCTTGAAACTTTCCCTTCTTCCATAGTGCTGCTAATCACAGACATGAACCAATGTTTTTTTTTGTAGAGGTGTTCCTCTTGCTAGGGTCATGATAATTCACTGCTTGGTCTCCAACAGCCAGTTAGGATGTATTATTTGAGCTATAGCCTGCTGTAGAAATAAATACACAGAATGAAAACATTGTGAACATCACGTAAGGTGAAAATAATGTGAAAATAAGATACAGTTGGTTCTAGATTGGCCTGAGCCAGAAATCAAATATCTGAGGCAGGATATCTTGGTAACCTCAGGCTTCTTACACCAGTGTTGTCCCTGGGACCTGCTGCTTGTCTCTGGCAGCAGCAGGCAGGGTGCACACTGCCCTGTGGAGCACTCTCCCTGTCCTTGACTTACCCTTCCTGGTGTGCTGGGGGTTGGGGGCTGCTACACAAGGGATGCACTGGCTTCAGAGGAACCAGGGACTAGCTCTTCATGCCTCCATGTACTGGTGGGCAGGACTAAAGCTATTTCAATGCTGACATCAGTTCTTGAGCTCGCTCTCAGCAAAAGCTCCCTAGATTTCAGAATTTCTCAGAAATCCAGTTTAGAAATGGATGTTTCTCCTTGAGTTAAGATTTGATTAAGGTAAATGGGAAAATTATTATTCTGATGTTGTTTTTCAAGCTATCAGGCATGTCCCCTATATGCATGAGTTTTTTCCTTTTTACTTTGTATTCTACCCTTCCTAGTAAAAACCAGCCAAATGACAGCTTTCCATGAAATGTCTCTGCCTGTTCTCCTTCCCACTTTCAAATTGAAAATTTGTGTCTGTGGGTAATTAAGGTGGACAGGGCTTTAATAATGTCTATAAGGCTAATGCCTAAATTAGGGCCTTAAAAAGATGAATAGAAATCCATTGCAGTGTGGTTCTTCTAGGACCAAGAGAGGAAATATGAGATTAAGGTAAAAAGCTGGCAGTCTGAGTTGCTTCTGCCTCTCAAAAAGGCAGAAAGGGTCCCTTTATAATCTCTCCAAACACTGACCATCAGGTATGCCAGTGTCTTGTCACTTGGGGTGGTAACTGACTGCTGAGCTGGAAGCAAATGCTTTGGTGCTCACCTGCTCCTTCTCTGAGGTGTTTGTTATGGTGATGGGAAATATCAGAAGCACAGAGCGTGTCACATGTTATGTTTTATAGAAGATTCAGACAAAAAAAAATTACCTTTCTGAAACTGATCCTCTTGCCCAAAGCAAACAAAGACACTTTAGCTGAAAACTTGTATTGTTTCCTCATCAGGAGCTTGCATTGATTTTGTAGTGCTCATTATCCCTCTGTTCACCTCCTGTAAGGGTAGACAGTTCTTCATCTATTGAACCTTATGTTGCTCCTAATGCTTTGACCATGAAGCTTTGTGTTGCTGCTCCTATCCTGACTAAAAGGTGTGTGTTCTCTGTGATGCAGGCAAAGATGTTGCTTATCCAAACAGTGGCTCCTGTTGAGATGCACAAGAAGCTGCTTCTTCCCTTTCCCTATCATCCAAAGAAAGCCTAGGCCAAGAGTCTGACATTTAAACTGGTGGAAATACAAACTCACTTTGCAGAAGTAGCAGGAGGATAAATCGAAGACTGAGATTGGCTTAGTGTCCCCTGAACAGCTCAGCAGAACTGGCAGTATTTTTGCTACTCACCTGCAGCCATTCTTGGTAGGCAAATTCACAGCACAGACACCCAGCTGCTCCACAGGAATACACTTGAAAAGAGTGGATTGTCACCCTGCTCTTTGTGTAACAACAGAGCTGAAGGGCCCCTGATTTCTAATAGAGAACATTTGTTTTGATAACAATCTGAAATATATCAGACTATGAGATTTTGAGCAGAATTTGGCCCTGAATTGATTTGAAAATCATAGGGAACCACATGCAATTGCCTGCTCTGTTTTACTTCAAGGAGGAGGGACTGCACTAGTCATTGGTTCTGGGAAGACCAAGAGGCATCTCCAAAAAATGTGAAAACAGACAGGTAGTTCCCACTTTGTGACTAATGAGTTACACAGAAGCTTTGGAAATAATCTGCACAGAAAAAATCATTGGAGAGGAGTTGAACAGGAGTTGATGAGCCAATACCTGAATGTATATCGTAATTTTGGGAGGCAGCTGCTTAAAATTGCAAACACACAGTCCTTATTTGAGTGTATGCTTAATGAAAAGGTAGCAGAGTAATTGATTTCTGAAGCTAAACAAAACAAATATAAAAAATCCACCCCAAACTGTGATACAGGAATTAAGAATCACTGAGAGGAGTTATTGCCCATTCAAAGTCTTGACTTTAAAGTTTTTCCTAATCTTTTTGGGTCTGATCATTCAGTGCCAAAACTCTTGTAAGACCTGTAAAAAAGCAGCTCACTGGCTTTTTTTTCTCAAAGTAGTTGGAAAATTGACTTAAATGTCAACCAGTAAAATGAATAGCTGCTTAGTGAGGTGAAGGAGAAGTGTCTGCCTTTCAGACCCTTCTTCTTCAGTTTACTAAGTAGCTATTCTATTTACAGTCTTGGAAACCCCCTGGCTTCTCCTTGATTTATTTTCAGCTCCCATCTTGGCCCAGGTCTCATTGTCCCTGTAGCTGTAGGATGTTCATCAGCCCTTGCAGGTAATTTGTTGCAACTATCTTGGTAATTCTCCAGTTTAGACCTTCTCTGGTTTCTTGCTATCTGTCTTGAACTGTAGGCATGTGGTGCAAAACTGGGCACAGCATTTCCCATTTTTCACACACTGCAGACATGCCCCATCTCCGTTATGAAAAATAAAGTGACTCCAATGAGCCAAGTCCCTTTCATACCACAAGATGCAATTATTGAACTCTCATCCCCTTCCTTGTCCCTGCTTTAAAGTATTAGATTAGAGCATCATGTCCAGTTTTTAAAGCATATTGGAGATCTGCTAGAAGTGCTTGGCTGACAGGACTAAATCTTTGCACTCACTGTAGAGTGTGTTGCAGCAAAGTGTGTTCTTCCCAGCTCCTTCAGATCAAAGTGACTTTCAGTAGCAAAATCCTTTCTCTGAAAACAAAACAAAAAAAACCACATTCATTTGGAATGTTAATTAATCTGCAGCTAGCAGGCTTGGTTTTAATTTGTGTTCATGAAAACACGTATTTGGGGAGAAGCAGTTGAAAAAGTGTCCGTACTTAACCATGGAAACTGGACTAGATGAATTTTAGGGGGATTTTTCCCATTTTGTTTCACATGCTTTAGTTTTACTAGGGTTTTTGAACTGCCAGATTTTGGACAGACCTGTCTGAATTGCACAAAAGGGTAGCTGAAAAGCAAAGTACAGAGAAATAGATAAAAATATAATTTCCCTTCATGTGACATTTATTGCTTTAGTGCTACAGAAACTGGCTCACTCCACCCTGCAGCTAGTGGGGAGGCAGTAACTGTGAGCCCTGGTACGTGGCACTGAGGTGGGCAATGTTGCTGCTCTCAGAGCCTGCCTGTGTGGAATGGGCTCATGGATATACAGGAAGCCTGAGGCTCAAGGTCAGCACCCAAAGTGATCCTCAACACCCAGCCTCCCTGAAGCAGCAGGGCTGAGGACCTGGAGGAGCACAGAGCAGCAGCTCCTGCGGTGGGGATGCTCCTGGGGCATGGAAAGGGTCCTGAAGGCTTGGAGATGGGCTTCAACTCAGCTTCTGCTTAGGGCACTCTTTATTTGCCCTTCTTTTTGCCACCAAAAAATGCTTACCCAGGCTGATGATTTTGCCCTGAAAGTCAAACATGGTGGCAGCTGCCAAGCATAACACTGGGTCTTTCCTAATGCACCAGGTTTGATTTTCTTTGACTGCTGCTGCAGTAAGTGAGCAAAGAGGAGCTCCTGACCCCAGGAAAGACCAGCAGTGTGAGTCAGGATTCGGCTAAGCAAGTTCCCTGCTGTTAGGTAGTTGCCGTTCTGTAAACTCATCTTCCTATCCTGCTGGGACAGAAAGAGGCAAATTAAGCAAACTGTACAGTTCTGCTGCTGTAGATACTGTGCTTTTCCAGCATTTCTCATCCTTCCCAAAAAGATTTTTCTCCTTTCTAATTCCTGATGTCCTAACCAGGACAGATAAAGATACTCAGTGGGCAGCACTGCTCCTGACTGCGTATGGCTTATTGAGCAACCTGAGCCAGCTCAGCTGCTGTTTGGTTTTGTTGATTAGGCCAGGGACTGTCATAATTTTCAGTTTCAGACAGCGGTGACCACCCGACCAGGCTTTAGCAAATAAAATACCATGAATACGTTCTGAAAAATGTGAACATAATACTCATGAAGGACTATTAATGTTTGCAGAAACTATGCAGGCTGCAAATACACCTTTGTCCTGACCTACAACATTCCTCTTACTTTAGTCCTAATGGAGGTGGCCAATTATGGTTTTATGATATAGATTATGGGTGAGGCGCCTCTTGCTGTTTGTACCAGAGTTTTGCTGGTGGCTTCTGAAGGGTCTGAGTTTTTCTTTGTTTTTTTGGTTTTTGTTTTTTTTTTTTTAAATCTAAAAAGAGGGAAGCTAAACATGTTACTCTACCAAGTAATTTCACTATAATAATACACAAAAGTCACAATGTTATTTCAAACTGGTGCATAATTTTTTGAGCTTGACACACCATTTCATAGAATCATAGAATCAAAGAATGGTTTAGATTGGAAGAAACCTTTAAGATGATCTAGTTCCAACCTCCCTGCCTGGGCAGGGACACCTTCCACTAGACCAGGTTGCTCAAAGCCCCATCTAACCTGATCTTGAACACTTCTAGGTTTGGAGCACCCACAGCCTTCCTGGGCAACCTGTTCCAGTGTCTCACCACCCTCACAGTGAAGAATTTCTTCCAGATGTCTAACCTAAATCTACCCTCTTCCAGTTTAAGTGATTAGCCCTTGTCCTATTGCCACATGCACTTATAAAAAGTCCCTCCCTAGCTTTCCTGTGGGCTCCTTCAGGTACTGGAAGGCTGCTATAAGATCTCCACAGAGTCTTCACCAGCCTGAACAACCCCAACTTTCTCAGCCCTCAGGAGAAGAGCTCCAGCCCTCTGAGCATCTTGTGGCCCTTCTCTGAAATCATGGATCACAGATCTGAAAAAGAAGAATAAACTGCTTAGGTAATTGTGAAAAAAGCAGTATTCTTTCTTACTGGATTTTTTAACATTTTAAACTCTTTAAAAATTAAAAAAAAATCCATCTCAGGCAGAGGACTCCTCATTTGCTAGCAGTGGAAGAACCATGGTAACCAAAATCTTCATCGGGAAAACTTCAGCTCAGCTAGACAGTTCAAGAGGAGAGTCCTGTGTGGAAAATATGTTTTGGATATGTAACATTTGGACAATATTTAAGTTAGACTTTTCCAGTAAGACTGCTGAGGGATGTTGTTTTAAAATTGAAGGAAACAGAAGGTGACATTTCCCCCTCACGTGCTGAACAGTTGTGCTAATGTGGGAGCCATCTGAACATGGCTGCAGTGTATCTGATGTGTCCTACTTTGATGGCATTTCATTTGCAAAAAAAGGAGGCGATACCTGGATGTCTGGAGTCTGAATTACACAAAGGGCTCAGTGCTACAAACACTTCATTCTTTCCAGCTCCATAGAGAGTTTGATTTTTTTTCTTTCATTTTTTCTCTTTGACAATATCTTTCTACCTTTAGATTATTGTTGGAATGGGTATGATATTTCCTGTAGGTGATCATCAGGTTTTACCTCTGTTCACTAACAGCCTCCAGCTAGATGGACAGAAAGATGGACATATGGGGCGAGAGGTCCCCTGGCTCATCCTGGTAGGAATCAAAGCCTTCCTGCATCCAGTGCTAACAACACTGTGAGATACCCGTCAGGGGAAGAGTAGCACTATGACTGTCCTGAAGCTATTCAACCCTTACTTGCTTGACCTTTCCAATGCGAATGTTCTTCTGAGAGTCTCTCTCCCCAGGCCACCAGTAATGCTTATGCTTTCAGAAGTGGCCACAGGTTTCTAAGAACATCGCACTTGCAAATTCCTAGAACACTTTTTCTCTGTGTAAGTAAGCCGGAGCGTTGTTTTGCTAGACAGAGTATGTGAATGACAACCTGGTGCCCATCTACTCAAGGCCTCTGGAATGTGAATAGATTTCCAGCACGGGGCTGAATACTTCTGTTTGTTAACTTAGTGGAAACCACTTGGCATAAAGGAACATGTTCGAATCATGGTGCAGGAGCTTGAACTTAGTACAAAGTACTCTTGCTGGCTGGGGATCCAGCTGTTGAAAAGGTCCATGAAACCAAACCTAGGGCTTTTTTTTCAAGTTTGTTCACTAGAAAAGGTTTTAGAAAGTCAGTGCTGCAGATTTCTCATTTCTACTTGGTCAAAAATGATCCTGAAAATTGTCCTCATGTATGGAAGCATTTCTAGCCCAGACAGATTATGCAATGCTGAGCCTCAAAATGCAGGAGATATATGACTGATTAAAATAGCATCAAATGTCAACAATTTCCTGGAATGTAGAGAGATGAATATTCAGAAAGCTGCTCTGTTTCCTCTGTCTCCAAGCCTTTGTGACTTCACTGAGACCCTGTTGCAGGCAGAACCTGTCTGTGTGCAAATGGCCACTGAAGTGCAGGCACAGCAAAGAGCTTTCTTTCATGGTCAGCTTTCTTCAGGTTCACATAACCCGTGCTTTTGTGCTTGGTTGGCATAGGGACACAAAAAAGCAAATCTTTCTAATTTAGGTTTGGAAACTATTAATTTTTATAACACTAAAATTCAGCACTATGAAAAATCTATTTTAATATATTACCTTCCTTTGTTAAGACCACAGGCTTTGAAGTAGAACTACTCCCAGCTTTCTCAGTGCTCTCAGCTCCTGTTCTCTGTTTAACCCAACTTCACTTGCCACGGCAGCTGCTGGAGCTGATGGCTGACCATGGTGCTTCTAGTTCTCAGAGCTTCAGAATGCAGCCTTGAAAACTATTGAAAACTCTATGAGAGCTGAAGCTTGGAGGAGAAACTATGATGATGCGGTAGCAGCATGGGAATAACATCTGGTAGTTCATGGACTGCTGGCCAAAGTGAATCTATTTTCCCCCCTGAAAGAAATGTGTTTAATTTTGCATTCACATACCTATAGCTGATACCTATAGCTGATCAGAGATCTTAAAGGTTTACCAAGAACTGAATTTTTGCTTTAAATTTCAAAAATGTGCTTCAAATTCTATAAGATTTTAAGTAAACTATATAATTATGTATGTGAGCTTCAGTATTATGAATCACGGTCTCTTAGAAAGCTGTTTGTTTTTCTTTGTAACACTCAAACACAAAGAAGAGTTACAGATGGATTTTTTTATTTTTTAACTACATCTAAAAATACCTTTATACACAAGTGAATTGATTGTATTAAAATTTGAAAAGGAAAGAGAAGCCCAGTGTAGGGATGGCATTCTGGTGGGGCTGGCCAGATGAGAAATTAAGGTTACAGAACAAAGAGTAAAAAAATTATCATCTCCTTTCCTCTTCTGACTGTCTTACTCTCTGTCTTCAAGAGACTAGGGAATGGGAATAAAATGAGAAACCTGCCAATCTGCAGGGTGTCCTATACTTGACATTGTTAAGACTGAAGAAGATTATCTGCAGTGCTGAATTAGCCAAGTGGGATAATGAAGGGTATGAATATCTGAGCGTTTTATAGCCTTCTCTCCATAAATGGGTTTCAGGATGACTTTGGGGAGAGCCCAGTGTGGTCTTTGTGGCCAAACATGTCAGAAGCTACTGCAGTGGCTTATAGGCATTTTTTTCCTAAGTGCTTCTAAGCAGCTATATAAAGGAACAAGGCAAGAAATTGTCTTGCAGGGGAGAATGGGGTAGAAAGGTCCCTCTGCCACTGGTGTCAGCTGTGGATTTGGACAACCCCTGTGGGAAAAAGGGTCTCAGCTGAGCAACCTCTGTGCTGCTGCTCCTATTCTTTGGACAGGCTTTCCCCTACCTCCTCAGCACTCTCTCATAAATAACCACATAAAGGAAACTAAGACTAGTATGTGCTTCTGCTGCCTCCTCTCAGTCTGGTGTTATACATCATTCCTTTCTTGCTTGTGTGCTGAACTGTCAGTATAAGCAGTAGGTTGTTCTTATATTTAGAAAGTAATGCATTAGCTGAGTGGCAGTTTGTCTGGCACGTGGTTTGCTATCTTTCTTTGTCCAGCTTTGTGTAATTTAATTTTAGGAGGCAGCAATTTCCACCTTCAAAAGAACACCTCGGCAGTGTTTCCTCCAATTCCCATTTGTTAGAGGCTTTCATCAAAGAAAAGGTTCCTGCTTGTGCACAGCTTGCCCAGTGCAAGCTTATTTCGTTGTTTCTAAAAATGTCAGATTGACTCTGGGGGAGCTGACACAGCATCCAGTGTGTCAGGTTGTACCCAGCAGTGGTGATGCTACCCCCTTTGCCATAAATACTGAAGTATTGAAGTATTGAGAACTTCATCAGGGCTCCAGTAAAAGCAGCCAAGAGCCATCAGGAAAATGGAAGTGGACAATAAAATGCAGATTTTTTTGATTGATAAACTGGGAGAAGCATCAATGCTTCTTGTGGGTGTAACAAAGTGCAATTCAAGCTTAACATGAGAATGAAGTGTCTTTCGCTTCAACATCTTTATCAATGACCTTGATGATGGAACAGAGTGTCTTCTCAGCAAGTTTGCTGATGATAGGAAGCCGGGAGGATTGGCTAATTCACCTGAAGGCTATGCAACCATTCGGCAAGATTCAGACAGGCTGGTGAGCTGGGCAAGGAGGAACTTAGTGAGATTGAACAAGAGCAAGTGCAGAGTCCTACACCTAGGAAGGAACAACAAAATGCACCAGTACAGGTTAGCAGATGATCTGCTAGAGATCAGCTCTGCAGAGAAGGACCTTGGAGTCCTGGTAGACAAGTTATCCATGGGACAACAATGTGTCCTTGTGGCCAAGAAGGCCAATGGTATCTTGAGGTGCATTAGGAGGAATGTCTCCAGCAGATCGAGGGAGGTTCTCCTCCCCCTCCACTTGGCCCTGGTGAGACCTCACTTGGAGTATTATGTCCAGTTCTGGGCTCCCCAGTTCAAGAGGGATGGGAATCTACTTGAGAGAGTCCAACGGAGGCTATGAGGGACCGGAACACCTGCCTTATGAGGAAAGGCTGAGAGACTCTGGGGCTTTTCAGTCTAGAGAGGAGAAGACTGAAGGGGGATCTAATCAATGTCTATAAATACATGAGGACTGGGCATCAAGAAGGCAGGGACAAGCCCTTTTGTGCCCTGTGATAGGATGAGGGGCAATGGACTCAAACTCAAGCGTAGGAAGTTCCACCTTTACATGAGGAAGAACTTTTTACTGTGAGGGTTACAGAGCACTGGAACAGGCTTCCCAGAGAGGTTGTGGAGTCTCCTTCTCTGGAAGGGACAGGGGCAGGACACGCTTTGGGGTGCCTTGGTCTAGGACAATCACTGGGTCAGTGAGAAAAGAAACTACCTCCTGAGGTTTGAGTCCTGCTGGTTCAGAGCAGCAGGACTTTGTGTACAGTCTTTAAATAAACAGGATTACAGCAGAAAATAAAATAAATCCTTGTTTGCGTCATCCTCTTCCCAATGGAAACAACATGTAGGACACTGAAGTTTGGCTACTTACTCAAGTTGCAGAAAGGCTGGGTACTAAAGAGCAGCAAAGGGAAAGGGGATACTAGTAGATGGCATATTCTTTAGAAACGGGGTTTGAAGCAGAACTAGATAAAACTGCAGGAGATGAATGGGGATTTTTTCAAATAACTGTCAACCACAAAGTAAGATTGAAAATTATCCCTGGATCTTTTTTAAACAGGGAAGGGCTGGGACCAAGCTAGTGGCTGAGGATAGGTTAGGCAATTTTCAGACCAGAGATGCCATTATTGTGGAAACATTTGTAAGTCTGTAACAAGAAATGGTGTTCATAAGAAAGTAAGTTCAGCCTTCAATCAGAGTATATTCATTTAGAAAACTGAATATGTGGCCTGTCACAGTGAGGGTTGAGTTGGCGCTGTCATCACAGAGAATGCTGGGGCTTTTGGAAACAACTTTCTCACGTGCATGTGGGTGTAGGTCCTGAGGATACACACCCTGAGAGAGCTCCATCCGCTATGCTGAGCATGGCAGAGAAGGCAGCAGCAGGGTCTGTCCTCTGCCAGACCTGGATGGGTTTCTCCATGCAGCAGCAAAGCACGGCAGAGAGCTGCAGTGCAGCACAGAGAAGGCTGCACCACCCAGGGAGAGAGCAAGCACAGGGAATAGTGTAACTGTGAATAACGTGGCTAAGTTACACTCAGCATACCTGGCACTCATCTTTTATTTGCCCTTTGCGGGGCTTTTTTGCCCATGTTGTGGAGAGTTAAAATAATGCCATCCTGATGTGCTGAATGTACTGAACCTGTCGTGGGGGGGGGAGGTGTTGCAAACCAGGCTGGACTGCTAGTGCTTCCTGGAAAGGTGGTAGCTGACAGCAGGCAGCAGTGCCAAG
This sequence comes from Chaetura pelagica, assembly GCF_000747805.2. Lineage (NCBI taxonomy): Eukaryota > Metazoa > Chordata > Aves > Apodiformes > Apodidae > Chaetura > Chaetura pelagica. The sequence continues at coordinate 487,983 of NW_009953390.1, read as the reverse complement.
TGTTTTATCTCAGCCTTTAATAAAACTGTGAGATTCCTTTTACAGCTGTGCAGTCCTAGAGAAGCTGGAGGCTTGCATGGATTTACACGATGGCAGAGTTTGTCCCTGAGTGTATAGGAGGGGGAACTGTTAGCATTCTTGTATAAAGAATATGACCAGAGACAGCTGGCAACCTATTTCTGGTACTCACCACTTCAGTTTCTCGGATGACATCTGAGAGCACCTACCAGCATTTAATTCCCATTACTACATTCTTGAAAATTTTTGTAGTTTGCATGATGTACAAATTTTGCACCTCTTTTCCTTCACTAGGTGCTAGGAAAAAAGTGGTCATAGAAGACACCCATCTAAGTGTTTTCTCCAGCCATGTAATTCCCATAGCTCTGTGCTTTGGTTTGCACACAGCCATCACTGCCTTTAAATAGACAGTATAAAGATTACTCCACCCTCCTCTTCCTTTGTTTCTCTGCTCTAAACATAAAGAAGTGAGGAATGAGCCAAGAACTGCCTCTAATGCCACAGTATGTAAGGCTTTGTGGCAGCAGTCAATAAACTAAAAAATCTTGAATGCTATGATTTAAAGTAGGATAATAACGGATGTCTGGAGTTTACCAATATAAGATCTGGGGGAAAAATAGGAGGGAGGTGGCTCATGCTGTCTGCTTTAGGCTATATCCAGCTTCAAAGTGAGGTGGAATCCAGTCTGCTTCAGGCAGGCACCTCCAGGGCATGCCTGAAGTTAAATGGAGGCCTTTTCTGGAGGACAGCCCTGCACTGGAGAAAAGGGTGGAGTCAGCACTCTCTGACAGCTTTCCTGGGCACAGAAGGGGAAAAGAGTCTGGGCTAGTGGATGATATCCTCAGTGGTTTCTATCTGCAGTGAGATGAAGGAAGGCAGCTCGTCCTGGTGATGAAAGGTCATGTAACTGTGCTGGGGAGGAAGAAATAGAAAGTCGCCCAGATTGAGGAGGAAGATAATGTTCAGGCAGGTGGTGAACAACTGTGAGCTGGATGGAGACAGTTGTCTAAAAGGGACTGAATGTATAGCCAGTGTATGAAGGCTATCTGGCTTTCAGAAATTATATATTTTTTTTTCTCTCCAGCTTTTACTGTTCTTTGTGAGGATTGTGCCTTCTCTGTTTCTGCTTCTTCCATTTTAAGCTTTAAGCTTTAGGTTTTCCCTAAATTCTGCATCAGTCTTAGAAAAGATAGAGGAAGAATTCATTTCAATTCAAATGTGTGCTTGTGAGTGAAAGAGGACTTGTACAAATCCATCAAATCTCCAGATCTAGCTAGGGTTTTCAGCAGCTTTTTTCAGCAGTTTCCTATTTTAAGCCTGCCTCGAGGCCGAAGTCCCCTCATTTTGGGAACAAATGGGACAGTATCATACATTCATCTTACCTTGAAGAGGGACCCCTGGTAGTGTGACCCTTCATAAGGTAAAGATATATGTTTCTATCAAACAGTACAATGAGTTTCTTCTTAGATTTTGGTGAAAATTTTTGGTCTCTGACTAAAAAGAAGAAATGAGATGAGTTTTTCTTACAGCAGAGGAGCAGTAAGGAAATAATCTCAATTGTGGCTGATATAGAAATGGATTTAAAAATGTAAAAAAATAACTCTGGTACATGACAAGAAGAACAGCAAGCTGTCTGTCAAGTTTAACTCCTACTTCCATCCTCCAAGGTTGACCATCACTGCAAAGGAGACCTGGCCTACAGGGTAGGAGTGGAAGATGTTTTCAGACCTTTCCTCACAAATATGTACCCTTTGCAGCAGCTGCAGCTGTCCACAGAGGGTGGGTGGCTGAGGACTTCAGAGCTGTGTGCAGGGACCCCAGGATTCCCTGCTGGAATGTGTCATGTGGGGTGGGTTCCTGTGTCTCCTCTGACATCCGTGATGGGGACCTCAGGGTGCTGTGCAAGGTGGCTCCTCTCCCACGGGTGTGCCTTCCCTGCCTGCTCCTGGACTCCTCCGTGTGGGAATGTGTTTGGGGGAAATTCCCAAGCTCTGAAACAACATTACAAAACTCTTCACACTGAGACTAAAACAGTGCTAGTTTCATCCTTCCCTGTGTTTTAGCAAATGAAGAGAAACAGTGAAGCACCCACACCCCAACTAACATGGGCAGGCACAGCACTGGCCTCGCTGTGGAAGCTCAGCAGGAGATCAGTGGGGACACTGCTGCCCTTTGGCTCTGCCCTGCCATGGGGATGTGTGGAATGAGGGTGGGTGAGGACACCCAGCCAGGACATGAACAGGGGCATGGGGCCTGAGGCAGCAAGTTGGGAGCTGCTGCTGCAGGAGCAGCAGGGCCATGGCACATCTCAGTGCTGGAGGAGTGAAACCAGAGAGTGGACACTGAGAGCACCAGTGGGACCCTCAGCTTCAGAGCCTTGCTCTGGGCTGTCCTTGGGGCTGGGTTACACACTGTATTGGTCTTTTGTCAAAGCTTGGTAAAGCACAGGATAATGACCTCTTTATTTCTGGTCACTTGGAAAGGTGCTGCGATGGGGGCCAGAGCAGAGGGGTCAGAGCCTTTTAGCAGTTGCCTTAGGGTGTGTTGTTATAGACCCCCAGATCCAGCCCTCTTAAAGGGCTTTGTGCACAACTGGACTGCCCCCAGGGACTCAGTGCCCCCCATACCCACTGCTTGGAGGCTTAGGCCTTTGGCAATGGCTTTGCTGGGAACCACTGTGTACAGCTTGGAGGGGAAGAATAGGTTCCAGGTCCCATGGTGAGCTGGGTGCCCTGTGTGCTGAAAAGGAACCATACAGGGATGTCAGTGTCATTTGCATGACAGGGTTCTGTAATGCATTTCTGCATTGTTTACATCTACCCTGTATTTAAGACCTAGACTGAATATGTGCTATATATGATGTGTATCTTATGCTGGTTTGGACTCCAACCACATACGGTTATTTTTCCACAATCTCCATTGACATGCAAACCTAGCTGCCTTTTTTTGAGCTCAGAGACTACAGGATTGGCAATCCCAGCTTCTACATGAGGAGAGAAGGGCAGTGCCTGCAGAGGAGAAGGCAGAAACCTTGCTCCTCAGAGGTTTTGGAGTTATCCTACGGGGAAAAAACCAACACAAAACATACAGCAGGGGTGATCCAGGAGGGAGGTGAACTGCTTGACCTCAGCAGGTGCTTTCTATCCAGCTTTCGTGGAAGGAGGGGGGTGAGGTGCTTAGAGCAACAGTAATTAAGACTTGGAGCACAAGTTAGGAAAACAACCACCGGGTTTAATAAGGCTGGACCGCCTGGCCGCCCACAGAGCAGTGTCTCCTCCTGAAACTCCCCATGGGGTTGTGGCAAGGGTGCCAGCCCTCAAGAGGCATCTGCTTTTACGGCAGGGGCTGGTGTGCTCTGGTGACGCTTCAAGACCTCCTCAGTACACTCAGAGCAGACTGGAAATTTTAAACCTGTCCCCTCAGATCTGGTCCTGAGTGGAGCAACACCTCATCTGGCCCTCTCCACTCAGCAGGGAACAAATGTGAACAAATTTTCCATCTTTCACACAGCAGGTGTAAATCCTGGGTTCAAACAGTTCTCAGGCATGAATAAAGCTCAGATTCAAAAGGAAAAAGAAGCAAATTAGCCTGTGTGAAACAATATATCACAACCAAACCTGTCCTGTTCCTGTTTGAACTCTGTGAACTGCCCCCACCCCATTTTCCACCCCAGCCTGTCCCCTGCAGCCTGCTCCCTATCTAATCTCTCTATATTGCAAAAGGTGTTTGCTAACATCCAAGTATCTTTTACAGTTCTGCATACTCTTATCAACATCTTAGAGGCAGCTTGGTGCAAGCAGTAGCTCTTGTTAGGCAAACAAATACTTTTTTCACTTTAAGTTATACTGAATAGCTGACCAAAAATTCACTATCTCCTATTAATAAAATGCTGAGCTGGAACCACCTCAGGCTTTTTGAGAACACCTTCTGAATATTTACATCTGGAGAGTACACAGTGTTTACAAGAACTCATGTTTATTTATCCAAGAACACTTTCACAGAAAAGCTTCTGTATGACTTGCTGTACATTTTCCTTTGCCAGTTTATTGACCTTTAGCAATGTATGGCTATTTGCTTGTTAAAAATGATAGCGTTGATCTTGACCTGCCACGTGTAATACAGCTGGGCAACTACTTTCCTTTTTAAAAGAAAGATTTTGTGTGGCAGGAAGCCCCCCTGAGCACTGGGAGGAGGGTTTAAATCCAGCAGAGCTTGGTAATAAGCAAACCTCATTGCTATCTGATGACACTTGCTAAGTGGCTGGGCTAAAATGAGTCCATGCTGGCAGTTCACTTGTTAGCACATCCCTGGTGATCCTGCTGGCACTTTCAAGCTCTCCTAATAGTTTTATCCTTGGGCAGCTGGGGGCCATGCAGCTGGATGTCCCTCTGCTCAGGTGGCCCTGCCAGGTGCTCCAGCACAGGTCAGCTGCCTCTTCCCTGGTTCATCAGATGACAATCAAACCCCTTGCTACCTACACCGGCATTTCCTCAGAATGAAGCGTATTTCTCCAAGAACATTTCTGCAGAAAAGCCCCTGTATGTTTTGCTATATATTTTCCCTGCCAGCATCCTGACCTTTAGCGGGTTTGTCTCAAAAGATTTCATGTCAGCAGACTCTGTGCTGAGCTGTGCAGGGGCCAGCAGGCACCATCCCAGGGAGGGTGCTGACTGCCGAGGACCACCCTGTGCAGAGCTGGGCTTCCACAAAATGTATCTGGCCATGCCAGGAACTGCTGATGTTCCAGCTCCGTGAGTACCTGGCTAAGCAAAGCCAAACTGCTCAAAAGTGAGAGAAGGCAGGAATGAGGGAGGAAAGTGCATCAGCAGATTGTAGAAGCTAATTGACATCGCTTTCCTCAAATTGCAAGGGCAGAGTATTTAATTCAGTTCTTTTTTTTTTTTTTTTTTTGAGAGGGAGCTATTTACGTGTGCAGAAAGAGACGTGAGACAAAGACATGAATTTCTATTTCGCTATTTCGTAGTTTTGTATAAAGTAGCACAGGAGCAGAAACTGAATCTAGCTTTCCGTGCTTCCAAGGGCACTAAGCTCAGGTTGCAGTCATAACCACAATTCTCCAGCCTCAGGAGTAACTAGACCATGCAGTTTGGAGTAGCTGTATGAGGCAAGACTAGAAAGTCATATTTCAGATGTCTGCACATATGGCCACTGATAGTTGCCATAAGTTTAAGATGGGAGCTGAGGGTGGGAACACTGTGTGGGAGTGCCCCAAGCACTGTGTTTGCAGCAGGAAAAGGAAGGTGAAAAGTAGTTGGGATGGTGAAGGGGGAATGACTGAAGATCAACAGAGAGGACCAAGAATGAGAATTGACAAAGGTAAATGAGAAGTGGAAGAAATAGCATGAGATGAATAACTAATTGATCTTCCTTTCTCAAATGGCAAGGAAGCAATGTAGTAAAATACACTAAAAACATAATTAAGGTTGCAGAATTGACAATTGGAAATATGAAAGCTGCTTGAACAACACGTTCACACAGTGAGCATTTAATGGCACTGGGAAGGTTCATGAAGGAGATGTGGTAGAATGCATCACTTGAAGGCTTCAAATGAAGACTAGAAGCCTTAAAACACTGTCTGTGTTCTTCCTAGGAAGATAGTGCTCTTAGCTGATGAACCATCAGGGTAGGTTCTGTGGTGAGATTGATAAAAGAGACTCCAGCTAAACATCCAGTGCACTAGAGCTGTGGCTGCTCTGGCATGGTCTAGGAATGCCATGCACTGACCTGGCCACACTAATACCTGAGCCTGACCTCACCTCTGCCTCTGGCAGAGCATTGTGCTACCTGAAAGGAAAGGATGCAAAAAGAGCAGAAGCCACGGTGAGTGCTGGAGAGGCAGTGATGGAGTAGAGACACCTTAAGAACCTGATTAGACTTTATGTTGAGTCTCCTCTACTGATTTGTTCTGTCAGGACTTAAATACAAATTGCCAAGGTTGAGAGTCTCTGATCATCAAGTCCCTGTCTCTGCAGAGGAGGAGAACACTTAGGGGACTTACACGTTGCGGCAGAGGGTACCAAGACAATGTCAGTAATTCAATGTAGAAGCCAAAGGAAACAAATGTTCTCAAACTACCAGTGGCAGAAGGTAAGGGAACTGCATTTCTCTGTAGCCTGTTGCCCCCAAAGCTTTTCTTCACAGCTGGTAAAGTAATAAAAAAAATAATAATTTTTTTTTTAAAGCTCTGAGGTCTGAGTTCAGTTCTTCCTTTAGATGTCTCTGAGCAAAACCAGTGAGCCATCAAGGTAGGTGTGGCTAATGTGTGTAGTCTATGCCTGCTCCTAAGTAGTCAGAGTTTAAATTTGGTAAGGGGACAGCCCTGGACTTGAACTCTCTGGGGGTATTTCAGAGCTGGGGAGGCAGATGTTCAGCCAGCTGGGAAAATCACAACAGTCCAGCCTGGCTTTTAACTCACTGGAAGCCTCCAAAGTGCAAAGCAACCTAGAAAGTTCACTGGGACTTGATGGTATTCAGTACCTCCCAGGTCTGGGCTGTCAAAGAATGATTTTAAAAGCACTTTAAATATGGGATTCTGGAACGTGATCAAGACCTAACACAAGGAAGTAGCTTTTAATTAACAAGTTCCACATGCTATGCATGAAAAATAACAGCCAGTATAATTTATTAGAATTAGGTTATGTATCAAAAAACCTCCAGTGCTGAGTTTAGCTGCTTTAATTTAAAGTAAACATTTCTGCATCGAGGTGGCACAAAAGAAAATTTGCTTAAGTTTAATTTTTATACTACTGAAAGGTATTTTACAGCTTAGAGTACATGCTTTACTTCACACCATACAACTGCTGAAAATTGGATTAATTGTACTGCTTTCAGCAATTGTACTGGCACAAACCACTAATAATTTAGACTCATGGGGTTTGTTTTGTTTAATTTATTAAAAAGCATATTTTTACTGTAGAATGTTAAAATGACAGGTAACCAATCATTTAGATTTATATGGAGAGTTCCAGCCAGTAAAAACCTTAATTAGAATGAAATTAGCTGTGTTCAGACCTTGAAATTCTAGAGACTTATCAAAAGCAGCCATACAAAACCAGAAGCTCAAAGAGATAGTTGGATTTGGTTTTGCTGAAGTTTTGGAGCTAACATTCATTATAGCATTGCTGCAATAAGTACTAGGGAGGTGAAGTCATGCTTACCTCCATTCTCGTGTTGCTGTTTTCTCCCAGCTCTCTCTAGCTTTGGTACATCATTTTATTAGGCAGGAAGATAACTTTTAATGCTTTTACAGTGTCATAGTGCTCTGCTGCTGCCACTGGAATTAGTTGAGTTGGTTTAGTGGATCAGATGATGGAATGCTTATATTTTGCAGTCCACTTCACAAATTAGATCACAATCTGTGGTTTTATAGAGTTTTCATAGCTTTTAAATGTTGCACAAAAACTTCTAAAGAATTTGTATTTTAAAATAAAATACTCTAGAACTAAGCTATATGGAGAGAGGGAGGAATGGATAGGGCCAGAGGGGACCTCTAAGGTCACCGAATCAAGTCTTTGCTACCACAGGCAACCACATCACAGAGTCCCCTTCAAAAGAGATTCATAAGTCTTTAGAAAGCATTATCCTCTCTGCAAGCCCTTTGATATCGAATACAGCCTAATTGTGTAGCACGTACATTCCTGTTTAAAAAGAGAGAGAGAAAAAAAGAAAAGAAATAGAAGTAAAGTCCGTGCTGGCTGAGGTTAAGATTTACTGAATAGAGGAAACTATATCATTCCACCCACTAAAATACAGCTAATCAGAGCTTGCTCTGTTGCCCAGGACAGCCAAAGACAGAAGCTGCTTTGCAGCCTTGTGTTGTGCACAGATGACCAGGCACCATCCCTGGAGTGCAGCTGCACTTCCCACACGCCTGCAGTGGGAGGTTGTGGCTCAGCTTCCTGCCTGCTGCTGTGTGGCAGGTTCCAAGCACTCCCAAACCGCCACAAGACCTGTCATGTCACCAAATACGAGTCAATATTGTCATTTTTTGACTGGGATTGTGAAGCCTAGGACATAGAGTTTTCAAGACTCTCTTTAGGTAGTGAAGGCTGAAAATCTATTGTATTAAAAACTATTCCAGGTGCCATGATGTTAAGCTCATCCCAAGAAGGCCAGAAGCTTCAAGCTGCACCAGACAGCTCTCTGTGGGCAGAGACGTTCTTGTGTATGATTATGCACACAACGTTTTGTATCCCCACTGCAGCACAGACTCAACATATGTTCTGTGTGCATGTCCTTGCTGCAGTGTTGGTGGCACTTGTGCAAGCCCCAGCACACAGGTGACAGGAAGGTGCTTTGGATGATGACCCGTTTTCTGTAAGGAAAGCTGCCTTTCTTTATCAAGCTTCCTGGCTTTGAAATATGCTTTGATAGTCGCTTGTTTGAATGCTGGACACTTCATGCTTTTGTAACTCTTCCTCCTCCCTGGGCACTTTTCCAGTGCCCCACAAAGGCCAGGCTGCTGCAGAGGGTGCTGGGTCCCTCCTCGCTCGTCCAAGCAGTGATCCCCCACATCAGCTAAGGGATCACTGGTTTCTGGGATTCCCACCACCAGCGCAACAAGGTTTGCAGAATTAATACAAGCTTTAGAAATTTCATTTTCTGCTCTGAAACCATGCTCTGAAATCTCTTGTGTCTGTACACTGCATACTTGTGCAAGCTCATCCGTGCTGCCCAGTGCTGGCTGCCCCTTGACTCTCCCCTCACTCGCTTCCACCGCTGGTGGTCAGGCCTGCCTCACGGCTGTGCCAGCTGTCTGGATTAATTGCTCTCTCTCTCTTTCCACCTCACCAACTCCCCATCTGTTTTTCAGCTATAGCTGAAAACCTTTTGATCTGAATCTGAATTGCTGACTCCAACAGGAGCCTGTGCACAGGCTGTTTCTGGGACCAGGTCTCTCCTTCCCTCCCGCTCCCTGCCCCCAGTGATGTCAGCCTGTGGTGCTTACTCCTGTGTATTGAATTTCTCCTTGCCAAGGGCTTGTTGGGGAAACCATGGCCTTTATCCTTAAGAGTGCATTCATAGCTGTATTTTTTTTTGGCTTATTAAAAGGAAGGCTGCTCTTCGTGCTTTTCTGGAGGGCATTCAGAATATGTAGCACATGGCAGGATTGAGCCTTCCCATCCCAAACTCTTCTGTAGACATGCTGCAATGCACTGTATAGCCAAGCACATAGGGAGCACTGCATTTGAAAAAGGCATTTTATTGACCCTAGCACTTATTTAAAGCCATTATTTATTTGTTCAATTTAGTTAACTCAATGCATCACTATTTACACAATATATTTGGATTGGAGACAGGGAACATCATGATAATTGGAACTGCAACATGGTTCAGTTATTGTGTAGTCATGAAAGCTTAATTGTGTGATCAGAAATAGCTACTGCTGGTGACTCTTTTGTACCTCAAGCACTGGCATTGATTGTAAACCAAAAGGGCTACAATTCTGCACAAGAACAATCTTCACAATCTGTGTTCTGGATTCTGAGAAGTAGAATGCCCCACACAGCCAATGTTTCTCAAGACTTCAGCAGCTTTTTTCACTTGTGTATGAAGAGATTAACCAGCATATTTAGGGACAGTTTGGTTGTGCACTTTCAAAATGTGTACTTCAAAGTGTCTCTGTTTTCTCGGTGTTATGATTGATAAAACAGGTACACATGAGATACATCTGCTTCCACAAACATGAATGCAAAGACCCAGAGTCCCCTCACTGCAATTACAGGATAAGCAGAGAGACGTTAATGTAAACTGTTATTGAGGAATGTGTGCTTGGGCAATTGAGTCTTCCTTTTTATGTGCGGGAGCCAAGCAGAGAAAAGAATCAAGGCAGAGCTTGCAGGTGAGCACAGAAATCTGCAAAGTGGAAATCTGGGAATTATCTGAGACACCTAATCCAGATAAGAAATTACTGTACCCATCTTTTTTTTTTTTTTTTTTTTTTTTTTAATAGGTTGGTAAATGGAACGTGGGAGATTACACTAGCAAGAAAATCAGTATCTTTGATAAAGATTTGCAAATTTATAGAAGTAGCAAACAAATGGTAATCATTACTTGATGTAAACCAAAGGAAAAGCTGAGCTTGAGGGACTACTATTAAGCCTGCCTTTAAGATTTGATCCTGCACAGCAGTGAATAACCTCAGCTCCCACTGAAATCAATGGAAGTTCAATGCCTTCTGCAAAAAGCTGAGTCAGCAAGCTGAGGTGATTTATGATATTTGTAATACTGGAGGTGTTTTTGTGACATCAGAGGAAAGTTCTAGAAGCATCTGGAAGGAAAATAAAAATCTTGTGAGAAAAATAACAAGGTGTGTCATTTGAGCAGTGAGAGACTCAAAGCGACTAGAAAACAGAGGGTGAGTTACCAGGCTCTCAGTTAAATGAGTTTGCAGAAGCCATAATGGGGTTTCTGAGCCTCCTCCCTGTCCTCACAAAAGTCAGGAAAGGGATAGATTTGTGCTAATGATGTCTCAGCAGGTGGCAGGTGCCTGCTCCTTCTCTAGAGCAAGATCTACTCCCCTCCTCTGCCCAGGAAAGTGGGCAGATGCTGTGTGTCTGCACATGGTGCAGTTTGCAGAAGGTCTTACCTAGAAAAAAGCAGATAAATCTATTTCAGCAAAGCTGGAAGCAGCCCCCAGCATTCTGCATTATTTTCTGTGGTCTCTGATTGGGTCTTGTTTCACATTTCACTGTTCCACCAGGCATAAGATGGCACTGGTGGAAAGAGAGACAGGAGATGACAGTTATATGCTCATGTAGGGACACAGAGGCAAACAGGTGCGAGGGCCTGCTGGGGTCCCTGAAAGCCTTTCAGGCTTAATTATTCTCTGTGCCAGCCTCACATGTCTTCTGCATTTCATCAACCTGACCAGATGACACTCAGCTGCATCTCACTAAGACACCTAATCCAGCTGTGTATGCTCTCCCCATGGTCCCAACCTACAATCCTTCACAGGACCTAGAACCCATCCTAGGCCTAGAACATCAGTCTTGCATGTGCTTAGCTTCTTCTGCCGGCTCTGAGGATCCAAAGCACTCCTGTCCTTGTGAAGGCTTTTCCATGGGTGGAAATATCCATCATCCACTCAGCTGCAGCTACCATGATGCAAGGCTGGTCTTGGCTTTTAAGTAACCTCCCTTCCTTCCTCTTTGGCATTGGAAAGCTCCAGCTGTTATAAAATTACCTTTTCCCTGTAAGGTATTGCTAGAAAGGCAGAGTGATGAAAAGAGACCTTTTACAACTGCATTGAACTGTCTGGTTTTGGGCTTAGCTGCCCCAACTGAAGCTGCTTCCTTTCTGTGTGTGCCCCCACCCCTCTTTACAGTCCTCTCTGCCTATCCAGCCTCCTCCACTCATGCAGCTTCTTGGAGGAAAGGACAGAGGCAAGGGAAGGTTTATAAAAGAAATACTTGGCTGAAAAAAGCAAGGCTTGGGCTTCTGCTGCCATTAGTAGTCACTGAGCAGTCATGCTGGGGGTTCTTGGAGATGTTCTGGCTGGCTGGCAAAACACTTCAATACACACGTCACTTTCATCGACTTGAGGGGTCTCAAGTCTCCTAAAGGTCAGGCAGATCTGAGCTGAATCCAAATAAGCTGGTAGGTACAGAAGTACTAATTTTGGGATCTGGGAAGTGGTGTAGCTTTGCTGGAACTAGGCTACTCCTCGTTAACCAGTCCGGTCCCTCTGCAAGATTCATTAACTTGGGCAAAGTGGCTGGGCTGACCAAAAGATCCTGGAGAGGTCTGTACCACTTGCTGACAGACCTCTACCTGTGCTCCTCTGCTGCCCTAGCTCCCAGCAGTAACTGACCTCAGGGGCTGAGGATATATTTAGAGAACAAGAAGCCTAGGACCACCAAGTATTTCTGCACCCAGCTTCCAGCTCTGAGTCCCTGTTTCAAGAGCTATATATTGCATGACCAGAGATCTCTGCGAGAACTCCAGTGTGTGGATAGCTGCCCCTCCTGCTCTTCAGCTACCCTGCCTGCACTGTGAAAAGAATTACACTATTGAAGAGGAGCCATGGCATGAAATGACTTGGAGAAACTCTCCCACAGAGGAACAGGCAAGGATATGTATATGCTTGCATACAAGATAGGTAGATGTATCTTGAAATACAAGGAAAATATAGAGTGCAAAAAGAAGCCATACCTGGAATTCATTGAGCTAACTGCAAAAGTACTTAAGGGGGCATCCTTTGGGTTAACATTTTCATGGGTTGCCAGAGAAAATTATAGTCTGGTTGAGTTGTTTTGTTTGCATTAATCTCTCTGCAGCAAACACCAACTTTTTCATAATCTTTAAATTAAGGCATGTATTAATTATTTATACAGCTCCATCCATGTATTTGGATGTTTTATGAAGCAAATACAATGAGGCCTTGTTCTCAGTGGAATGTATAATTTAGCACAGGCAGAGGCAAAATGGGCGAAAAATTCAGGTGTGGAAGCAACAGTGGAGAAGAGACTAAGATGGGAAGGACTTGTGGAGTAAGTTGTTTTTCTAGAAGAAAAGCAATGACATTCAGTTGCTGGGGAGGCTGATTGGTGGGAAGGGGAGCTTGGAAAGGATGGCCAAGACTGGGGTGTTTGGAAGTGAGTGGGGGTGGTGGGGTATGAGGCAGAAGGAGTGAAGTCCTGAATGAAGACAACAGAGGCAGTAGGAGAACATGGTGGGATTGTCCAGGATTTCTGGCATGACTGAGACACAAAACATGATGAAGATCAAAATGCCCAGGAGGGCAGAAACAGATGAAGATTTTTAGTCCAGGTGGTTTCCATTATTATCTTTTGCAGAATCTCTATCTTTATCTTTACTTTATCATTTGAAGACCATGATGGTCCGACCACAGGGCTGCTTGAAACTCGTTTCAGGTAAGTGAAGGAATAACAGCCACACAGCCATAGGAATACAGGCTGTCATCCTTCTGTCATTCTTCACAGCTTGTGCTGTTGAAGGAGTCCAAGGTTCAAACATTACTACTGGGTTGTTGCTGGATTTCCATTAGCTGTGCACTGGAGGGTATGGCCTTTGCTCCCGGCCTTTGTTCCTATGTCTCTTCCCCTTCCTGAACTGGTGCTTCCCACTGGAACAGCTGCTGGGCAGGAGGAGAGCAGCACAGCACACTCTGATGGCTCATTTCTGCTCTGTGCATCTTCAGCCAAATGTACTTCACACTGCTCCCCAAGAGAGCTGGGCAGTTCAATGTGCAGGTCATTTGTGCATCCAAGACACTACCACTCAAACTCCTTTCTTAGTGCAGTTGGAGAAGTTTTCCATTGCCTCAGGGTTAGTGCAAGCAGCTCCCCTGCCCCCTGTTCTGAGATGCAGCCTAGAACTTAAAACTCTTGCTCCTTAGCCTCTTGTGACCTGCAGCTATTCAAAATTGCTCAGGTAGGTCCTCCAGAAAATTTCATGTCATTGTGTGTGCATCTGGAGAGTAGTGGGGATCTGGGACACCCACTTCATATGGTCTGCATGGCCTCCCCTCAGCTGGCATGCTCTGGCATGGGAAAGGGCTGTTTGTGGCTTTTGGATGCCTGCTCAGAGACACTCACTCTTCAGTGTGAATCAAAACCTAACACAGATCAGGTATCTTTGCTGGGAAATTATGGTTCTGTGAAGCTCTGGGATTTAAAAGAAGTTACAATTTGACAGATCTTCAAGATATATTGTTGCTTTCCTTGGGAAAAGCACAGAAAAGGAGCTTCCCTGGATCTCATGCTTGTCACTGGACTCACTCATGAGGAGGAAATCTCATACTCAACCTTCTGCTGTAGACTAAGCCAATTTTTTTTTTTTTTTTTTCTCTCCTAACTGGATGCTTTGAATACCAACACATTGCAAGGGCTCTCTCCTTTTCTTTGTCCCCGTATTTCATCTAGTACTTCAGAACCCCTTTCTGAGTAGACTTTAATCAAACAGGTAAGTTTCCACGAAAACTGGTGATTTTGCTGAACCACTATTTTCCTGTGAAGAATTGCTCAGCTGAAAAATTCTTCACCAAATCTCTGGGTAAGGGCTCGTGTGAGGGGCTGCCTTTACATACCTGCACTGCCCTCTGGTCTGTCTCTTGTGAGGGAGCCCTGCTACCTCTCTCTCCACAGACCTCTCACGTTTACAAAAGAAGAACATTTATTTATTTACATCTTGCTGCCTCCTGCTATCAACCCTTGCCCTCCATGTGAGGTTCCCATGGTACAAATATCCTATAAAACATTCAGCTGTTGCGTCAGGGTTGCTCTGAGCTCGAAGTCTGTCTGTGAGGACCTGCACACCCTGGCACTCCCTTCCTTACATAAGGGTCTGGTTAGCTCCCAGGCATGCTGGAGGTCAAACTGACCCACTTTCTCTCAGCTTCATCTCTATGGGACTTTCTGAGCAATGGTGCACAGTCCCAGACACCCCAACCAGTCCAGGTGATTTCAGTGGAAGACAGGGGGACCCTGCCTCAGGCAGAGCTTTTAGATCAGGCTTCCTGGAAGCCTTTGCTAAGACAGAACACACCAAAACTACAGAAAGGGCTCTTAAAATAAAAATCTAGTGTGGTTTGAACAGAAACTGTAACAGGTAAATTTAAAAAATAAAGCTCAAAATCTGTTGGGAGAGACACAATAAAAATCAGAGAAGGTTTGTGAGCTGGTCTTCTTCTGCATGCTTGATTTCTGCAGGTGGACCCTCTTCTCCAGGCAGGGCTGCACACCCACAGCTTGGCAATTTTTGGAGGTGTGGTGATGATACTTAGTGTGCCTGTATTATGGCATCCATCCATTCATCCATCCATCCATCCATCCATCCATCCATCCATCCATCCATCCATCCATCCATCTCTGGTGTATGCCTGCTCCATGTTCCTTGCAGCACCCGAAATGTGGCTTGGCAAAGCACCAGTCCATGGCTCTCCTTGTCTCTCGCTGCCTTATTCCATGCATTTGCATGCTTCCCCTACATGCTGATGCTCCCAGGAGGGCACAGGGTCTTCTTCCTCACCTGAGTCCCACACAATGGCCAAGGCAATGAGCTGCCTTGCATTTCTCACCCAGTCATAGCTTTTGGAAACAAGCAATGTAAAAACAATACAAGTACTGTCCATTGCAGTAAACAAAATAAAATGTTTATAGAGTTACATGACCATGTTCATGATAATGATAGAAATATGTATTACCAGAGGTGCCCAGCAGCACAGACTGGTCAGTTGAGTATCTTTTTGGTGACTCCTGGAAAACTCTTACTGACCCAGGATTGCCACAAACATGTGAGATGTGAGACTCATGGTTTCTTAGCCAGTTATATTTGTCTCTATGTTAGAGTAACTTCCTGAGGTTTCTCTGAAATGTTCACAGTACTTTTGAAATAATTTACCACTTGAAGTGTTTTGCTCAGTTGTCTTATATAGACAGCTTTGCTTGCTCCTCTTCCTTCTGACTCTCCTCCCTTCCCTCGAAATACAAACTGAAACTGAAACAAATGTAAACAGCATAATGATAAATGCAGGAATCTTTGCTTATTTCCGGGAATAATCCCACACAGCCCCATCATTTCACTGGAACAACACGGGGGAAGGATAGGTGCACTCTTGCCTAATTAATTTTTCTTCTGTAGATGTTTTCTGAAAAATGGCATTGTTTTACACAGGTGAAGTCAGCCTCTCTTCCTGGGCTTCTCAGTGACACTTCTCTCTTTCCACGACACCAGGGCTCTGTCACACATGAGAAGGGTGCTGTACAAGGAATGAATGAGTCAGCCAAGAAAGTAAGAGATGTCCTGATCCCAGTCAACTGTTATAAAATATGTTTCAAGATTTTAAAAAAATATTTTTATCCATGTTACTGTGAATGTAAAATCAGGCCTTCCATGAACAGGTTTGAAGCTTGTAGTTTATTAGGTAAGCTTGCTATGCATTTTAGCTTTTAATTATTTATTTGCCCTACAGTTCTTTAATCACAGATACTTTCCATAGCAGCCTTCCATGTCACGTTACTGGTAATATACAGTGACTTAAAGTAACACATACCTATGCACAAATCATGGGGTGTGTGGGCTTGACATTGTTTCAAAGGTCATCTCTATTTACCACTGAACATACTTTCCTGCTTATTTAATAATGGCATTTTTGGACAACAACATGTAAAATATTTCCATGTCATAGTCAATAAACAGCTTTTCTAATTAAAAAGGTGAGGAAGGTTTATATTTGGGGGAGAAGAGAAATAGTGGATACAAGACACAGCTGCTGATATTTGGATACTACTTTGTGAGTGTAATATAATACTAAGTACTCAGACATAAATTCTGTGCACTCAGCAGTCCACTAGGCAACTGCTTGCCTCATGTCCATATTTTAAGTTTGGTTGGAAGCGTGTACACACTGGGAATCTGGTCACTCAACAGCTGGATTATGGCATCAGTGTTTTTTAAAATTCTTGCAATTCATCCTCTGTTTAATGGCAATTCACATGTTTTCCTGGTGAGCCATCTCCTGTCATTTCTTGACCACTTCTAGTTGTCCCTGTCTGGTCTATGTGCATGAGAATGGGCCTGGATCCAGTAAAATATTTAAGCATGTGCTTAACTCTGAGTACCTGATAAAGAAGAGGGCTTGGGAAGTACTGACACAAACACTCCTCTGAGTGCCTGTCAGTTATGCCTGAGAGCTCTTTGACTGAATGGGCTGCAGAGATGAGAAGAAGGACTGGTCTTGTGATAGACAGATTCTATCCCAGAGGATCCTGAAGAAAGAAGCATAAGTAGGAGGTTGCTCATCCTTAGGACAGTAGTTAGTCATATTCTGGTAGACCTGAGCCACTGACCCAGCCACAGTGCTCACTGTAAATGCTGGTGCCCATGTTTTTCACAGCTGGAGACAAGATCTTCTGAGTGGTCCCCACCCCTTTAAGGAGAATGTCTCTCCTATGCACATGAGATGCCTCCCAGCATCATGTCAGCAGCAAATTTCATTAATGTGCTCTTCCTTTTTTGTGTTGTAGCAATCACTTGCACTGGTGCACAGTGACAGGTCCCCAAAGCAGCTCTTTCAAGTCTCCACTCCTCACCTCCCTTAGGTCTGCATCTTCCTTGACCTGCGTAACCCACTGATATCTCCATGCTCCTGTTCTCCACCCATCTCAAGTGTTTTGTGCTCATCCTCAGCCATGTAGCATCTCCAGTGTGGCACTCCACCAGGTTCCTCAGTGGAAATCAGGCAAGAGAAATGCACCTCCTTTCTTTTTGTGTGTAGTGTATCCTTAAATAAACATTACATTTATGGATTGGGTTGTGATTTGTTTTTACTAGCTTTTAAATGTTTGTTGTATTAATTTGTTTCTCCCAGTGTTATTGATGGAGTCCATTCAATAAAATTGTGAATTATTTTGTGAAATGTAAATTATCCATGAGCCAGCCATGTGCCTTTGCTGCCAAGAAGGCAAATGGAATCCTGGGGTGCATAAGGAAGAGTGTGGCCAGTAGGTTGAGAGAGGTGATTCTCCCCCTCTACTCTGCCCTGGTGAGGCCACATCTGGAGAACTGCATCCAGTCCTGGGCACTCCAGTTCAAGAAAGACAGGGAACTACTAGAGAGAGTGGAGTGGAGGGCAACAAAGATGACTGGGAATTGAAGCATCACCCTTATAAGGAAAGGCTGAGAGAGCTGGGACTCTTTAGTCTGGAGAGAAGAAAGCTGAGAGGAGACCATATGAATGTCTAAAAGTATCTAAAGGGTGGGTGAAAGGAGAATGGAGCCAGATTCTTTTCAGTAATTCCCAGTGACAGGACGAGGGGCAATGAGCACAAGCTGGGAAAGAGGGAGTTCCATTTAAATATGGTAAAAAATTCTTTATGGTGAGGGTGACAGAGTACTGGAACAGGCTGCCCAGGGAGGTTGTGGAGTCCCTGTCTCTGCAGATATTCAAGACCCACCTGGATGCAGTCCTGAGGAATGTGCTCTAGGTGATCCTGCTTTAGCAGGGGAGTTGGACTAGATGTTCTCTAGAGGTCCCTTCTAACTCTGGGATTCTGCGATTGTGATTCTGTGATATTTCTCTCATTTTAATTGCTGTCAGTACTCCCACTTGAAATAAATCATGGTTAAATCCTGGAGAAACCTATTAAAAGAAAACAGACATCTATGTCAGGCCTCATCCACTGTGACTGGTTCAAGAGAAACTGTCTGCATTCACTCAGTTGGGCAAAATAAGCTGCTTTGTAGTCTTTTCCATTGAAAAATATGTGGTACTTATTGAGGACATCCAGTAAATGTCACCTATCAACTTACCTGTTTGCAGATGTTCAGGGATTTTTAAATCAGTTTTGTGCAGTTTAAATTAGTATTTAAACTGGTTGAACAAATATGCTTTAAAAACAAAGAAAGAGAATACTTGAACACTTTCTCAACATGAACACTTTGTATGCTTTCTTCAGTCTTTTAAATACAAAGACTGGACAATTAATATAAGACTCAGAAAGAAATATATATTAAAATAGCAATTTTACTTTTGAAGAGAACATGGTTTGACAACAGTTACACAGATTTTCCCTCCAAACAATTTAAAATGTGTTTTATGACCTTTGCTATATTACAGTGATTTAATAAGTATGACTTTAATTTTCTTGTCAATCAAAATATAAAACTTTTAATACAGAAGAACTCTTTTAATCCCGCTAAAGAAAAGCACTTGAGCAAACTCTTTGCCAGAAATACAGATATTTTGAAACACTACTGGAAATTTTGTCATTAACCATTCTGAGTTACAATAAAGTGAGTCTGAATTCTGTCTCTTTTCATAATAACACTACCAAGCACCTAAATATAATGAATTTTGTAAGCAAAAATTATTTTTACTATCACTGAATATGTTATAGCTAGGGGATTAGTTTCTAAGAAGATGAATACTTTTTGACCTTTCTTGTCTTCTCAGTATTTTGAGGTATTCTGTGACCCGATGCTTCTTTCTACAGTGGCAATGACTTCATTTCCCAGTGCTGTAATATGCAGGGTTAGTGCTGGCCCTGTATACTCAGGATTTATCTCCCCAGTGTACTGCAGTGCTATGTAAAGTCTCCTGAGTCGCTCTGTAGACATCCCCTGTGTAAACATATTTGGCATCAGTAAAATAATTGCAAGGTGCTATATAAATCTAACCTAATCTAATTCATTTGGGGAAGTACATGAGATGATGTGTGTGTTGCCAGGGAATACATAACGTTATTGCATCCAACTTTCCACATTTTTCTTTCTTGTGAGTGTTTTTGTTTTGCTTTCCCCCCCAGTAATCTGCACATCTTCACTCAGAGATCTGTGTATTGCATGGGTGAACATCTTTTGGGGCAAGAACCTCTTAGGCATTTTAAGCAACATGCACAAGCGTTTGAGGTTATATACATCATAAATAATGAAATTAGGATGCACAGATTTCTTAATACTCAGGCTGGATGGATGTTCCTTTAGATCAATATTTAATATTAAAAAAAAATGTTTTAATAAAAATTCTACATGTCAGTCTGGATATTTTTTTAATAAATAACAATTCATGAGTTTTTTGTGACAGTAAAAGTTAAAAAACATACTATCTCAGTGGTGTCTGCTTTTCCAGACTTGGACAAATCACAGTAGGATAGACAAGAATGATTTTCTCATGCTCAAATTTTGATAAAAGTCATTACTATGGCAGGTTGGGTGAGTTTTCTCCTTTCTCAGGGTTAAGACTGTGCAAACAGAACACGGATTTTTTTTTTCTTTTCCCCAGAATCCTTTTGTACAGCTCTCAGGGGCCAGTCCTGCTGTGGGTGAGGCACTGGCTGCTGCATGGCTCCGCAGTCCTCTCCTTGGAAAGGCTCACAGTTCTGTCATATTGGTGATAAACAACAAAAAAACAACCCACCCACCCAACTGAAAAAACACCTCACAGAATCAGCCACAAAACCCAAACAGACAGTTTTGAATTTGTTCCAAAGCCCATGTCCCTCTTAAATTTACTGTGCTGCTTTGGGACAAAGTCACAAAATGTGGTTCATCCCTCTCACAGCCAGAGCTTTAGGGAATTATCCAGCACCCACTGGGGCAGACTTGGTTTTCTGAACCCCAAGTAACCAAAGGGACTCCATAGATACTGGAACAGCTACATGGGAGACAAAATGCAAAGACTAAACAGTTTCAGAAGGCACATGTGCGACATCATCTCACTAGTGCTGAAACTCCCTTTAGACTGAGAGGTCCCTCACCAGCCAGTAACACTGGTGGTGCTGATGGGGCTGGGAGTGAGGATCAGGCTGTTTGTGCCATTGCATTGAGCTCACTCAACGGGGAGGGTCACCTGGGAGCACTCTGATCCCTGGAGTTGGATTAGGACAGATGTCTGCAGAAGCACCTGAGGTCCACCCATAAAACTGACACCTGAATCCTGTTTTTACCAACAAACCCACGGCTTTAGAGAAAGGTGGGTGGAGAAGGCAAGAAAAGCGTGTTCACAAAGTTGTGTAAGCTCATTCTGCACGCAGCTTGATAGTTGCAATATCAATTATGCTCCTTCAGCTTCCAAGAAACAGCTGACCACAAGGATGAAACTCGTGTGGGAGGAAGAGGGAGCATGCTTGGCAGCTGGCCTCAGATGCAGGAATTGCTGCCACAGGCGGACAGGTTAGTAACAAACTGGTCTTATTTGGAGCATGGTGTATGAGTTCCCAGTTTCAGCCTCAGTTCCTTCCAGGATAATAACTCCCAGAGGGAGAGAGGAGAAGACAATGGTGAGATTTTGCTTTCTGTGCAAGTTCCACATTTATAAAGTACTCAGCCACAGTACTGGTGAGAACAGAATTGTTTTCTTCTGAAGATCTAGGAGTCTTGTACCGGTGACTAGGATTTTCCCTTGTGTTAAGAAAACCTGGGTATGTAGTGTAGTGCTAGATACCTGTACTTTCAAGGGATATTGTGTTCATGAGAGCTATGGTAATTCTGGGAGAAGGGAAGACCCTATTCCACCTTTTTTGGGACATATTTGGGATGATCCAGAAAGAATGGTAATAATTAATAATACTGTAGTGTTATGGTTTGACAAAGATGAAACACTAGACTTGGAATATCTTGGAGAAAGCACTATGTTAAACAGAATCTTATGGCTGTTTAAAATGGTTATGAATATAAAGACTTATCTTTTTTCCTTGAGTCTTTACACGCTGCGGATATAGAAAGAACAGTCATCAGTCATTTTTAGCTGCTGGTCTCATAAGTAGGAACCGATAAAACATTTTAGGTAGAACACATACATGTTATGTTTAGAACAACCACCCACTATGTACCATATGCTGTCACACTCTTTTCACAGAATGAAACAGACTGAGTTCCTCATTTGTTTTTAAGGTATTTCTCTCTAATACTTTCCTCACTGTACTTTATTTTAAATTTTACAAATGACAGACAACATTCTTTTTCTAAAGTAGGCTGAAATGCAGGTACTTTGTGTTTCACAGTCATGGTTTCTTAATGCTTCTAGCTTTATATTACCTGTTTCATGAAGAAAG
Source organism: Chaetura pelagica (assembly GCF_000747805.2). NCBI lineage: Eukaryota > Metazoa > Chordata > Aves > Apodiformes > Apodidae > Chaetura > Chaetura pelagica. The sequence goes on along the minus strand of NW_009953390.1, from coordinate 466,429 downwards.
TTTACTGAAATATACCAAGCTCTACAACTAAATTTAAAGTCTAATACAAACTACCTCATTGCGGTGTGTGAACAAGATAAAGAGTAGCTAAGTGTATAGAGCCCAATTAACTGGTGAAAGCATGCAAGGAGTCTTGAAAAAATAAATAAATTAGAAGTTCTGCAAGGCAGCAAGTGTCTTGCAGGACACACTGTGGGTATTTTGTAAGATTAGGCCAAAATGCTCAGGACTTTATGAAACTGATAGTTAATGAAACAATAGGAATTTTTTTTTATGTCACGGTCTTATCTACACATTATTTTGTAATAGTTAATACTTTCCACAAAGTTAAAACAATGTCAGTGTCTAGGAAAGAACAACACATGGGCTGTGTTGTGGTCTGAGCATCACTTTATGTCTCAAGGGCTGGGAAAGGCTGAACCACCCATAATTAATGCTTCTGAGGCTCCCCTTGGAGCAAGAAAACTGCTAGGTTCCTCCAGCAGGGTAGTCCTGCCAACAGAGCATTCACAGGAGGGTAAATCCCTGGCTTGGGTATGCTGTGAAGATATGCAGGTAAATTGAAGTTAAAATTGATCCACAGTTTTGGCAAGCATGGAAGGGTGGGATTCCCGGGAGGCGGAGAGATCCTGTGCTAACATAATCATTTGGAGTTCCGTAAACCTTCTTCCCCAAGCCTGAAAGACAGCTGGCTAGACACATTTTCACTGAATTGCACAAATGTGCAGGATACTTTTAAGACGAGATGAACTTTTTCCTTCTCCAAGACACCTTTTGCTTTTCTAACCTGCCTCTTTAAAATGGACCAGTAAGCCTGAGGTACCCCCAGGCATCTGGGGGGACTGCCTGATTTCCAGAACAGTTTTGCCATTTTATTCTCTGCCACACTGTGTTTATCTACCCATCTGATGCTCCTGCATTTTTTCTTTGAATATTTTCAGATGCAGTACATATGCATGAGCAGAACAATACAGATTTAGCCCATGTCCTCAGAAAGTGGGTTACACCACAGACTGGTATATGGCTGCTTGCTGTGCACTGCTACAGGAACAACGTGGAGGAGATGGTGTGACTTCAGCTTATGGAGAGAGCAGCCATACCGTGCATATGCGAGTGGTTACTTTTTGAAACAGAACTAGCCTAATGGAAAATGCTATTTATTGCTAAGCTTTCATAAAGGTTACCATAATTATAGAACAATTAGGCAGCAGGATCAACAGGGCAGGGACTTTATCAACCCTGAGAAGCATCTAACAGGCTTTGAGATACTCTTAGCAATGACACCCAGCCTCATCTGGACTGTCCAGTGAATGTTTGTCACACTCCCGTGCTCGTTGAGTCAGCTAGATACCTCAAGAGAATAATCTGAAGAGTAAAAGCTGAGAAAGAGACTGCATTGCCTAGCTGTAAAATGTGATTTTTCTGAGGTGAGGGTTTTGGGAGGACCTTTCAATTGAGTGGTTATACTACTGGATCAGTTTAGGTCTGAGGAAAGTTCATACTGGTACAGCTCTTTCTTTGCAAGTGAGCAGATGGTGTGATGCTTGTGATCAGATATTCTTCAGGGTTTGGAAATACAGTTCCAATGGTAGTGGCAAAGGACACAGTTTACCTGTGTGGCATATTTACTCCACTGTGAGGAATACACTGGTAATCCTGAAAGACCTTTCTTACATCCATTCACCTGTTCACCACCCTCTGTTTGCCTTGATCCCTCCTAAAATGGCACCCGTCCCACTGGAAGGGAACATATTTACCAAACAAACCACCTTGCTGTGGAGCCATTATGTTGGTCACACACCTTAATTAAATGTGTACATATTTTGGTAATCTTTGGTTTTCCTTGCCTCATCAGCTGAATTGTTTCTTAATGTCAGCAATTGCCTCATGTGTAAAACTGAAGAGTAAACAGTGAGGCAAGGACCAAATAATTTGATTCTTTGGTAAAGCTTATTCCTTAGCTCACAAAAAAAGCCAAAAAACCCCTTAGCTTTCTTTTACAGAGGAAGATTATTATGACTTTTAAAACACTGTAAAGGGGGGATACAAAAGCATGGAGTAACTTCAGTGTCACCCAGTGTGGCACTGCCAGGTCTAGGAATAAGCACAGCTCCCCTTCCTTAGTTCAGAGCTGCTGGAACCCATGGCTCCTTTACTAACAGCTGCTTGGGATCTACTTTTTCAAAATGACCTAATAATGTATTTCCATCTTGCAATTTATCCATGAATATTTAAAGAAGCATCTAGCAGCACATTTTCAAGAGTGGCCATATCAAACTGTCATGGCATCAATTTATTTGCTGAATTTGCTAGATACTCAAGTGGAGCACTTGAGTGTTGTATGTGAATTCTAAATAAGCATTAAATAATGGCTTATTCCTACTGTTACCATTGCTTCTTAGACAGGCCTGCTGCAAAGTCTTTGCTCTAGTTTGGTTACCTTGCCAGTCTCCACCACAGACCATGTTTTGGAGAAGTGGCATGCAGGAGATGCCAGAATAGGGTCTTGACTGTGGATATTTTGAAAGTCACCATTCATTTTGCAGAGTTTGAGGTGAACATTATCCCTGTGAAATAGGAGCAGGCAGCCAGCAGACTGCCTGATTTCTGTTTGTGATCTCTGTCCTTAAGGATTAGAATATTCCTACACAAAAGCAAAATAGCCTCGTTTGGGGCCTTAGATCCAGCATTGAGAGTTGAACACCTGGCAAATAAATACAAAGTCTGTGTGCATGCATGTGGAGGCTGGGAATCATACCCTTATCGTGAAGGTGAGGAAAGGGGGAACAAATTTACATTGATAAATGAAAATAAGAGAGAACAAAGATTTATGGAGTATAGCCTTCCCAGGCACAATGCACATTTGTTCCAAAACACAAATCCACAGAGTAGTTAGAAAATGTAAAGCACAATATAAATGCTGAGGGATATTTGCCCTGATGATTTATACATATATAACATTCCCTTCCAATTAAATTTACAGCCATTAAGCTGTACATATATTCTTGATCTGTTAGTTTGGTAAGAGTAACGTACTCATTCCCATTAGGGAGAAATGAAGCAGATAAGAAAACTCCTGGATGGGAGCATGGTTGGGCAATTCTGCAAGGTCTGTATCCAGACAAACTCCCCTTTCCCCTGCCACACAGGTTTGTGTTTTGTTTTTTTTTCTCAGGATTTACAGGCAAGTGGGAATATTGAGGGGGGGTGGGAAACACAGGCATTATTGCAAGAATAGTTTGGAGCTCATCAGACAATCTATGCATATTTTCACAAATATTTTTAGCAGAGGGGGGAGAAAAGTACATAATTTAGACCTGCAAAGAGGCATGTTTAACTTGCACTCTACTCTGGCCACTTACATGGAACTTTACTCCCCTCCGCTCTCTAAACACAGATAATTGCCATGGCAACCACTGTATTTCAAGACTCTTACACATATACTCACACCTTTCTTAAAGAAACACAGAGCACAACAATGTGGGATCGACACAGTAAATCACTGGGCTGTTTTTTATTTGTTGTTAGCTAACTGTCAGGATTTAGGGAAGAGCTGGAGACTTTCAACCCATATCAGTTTCAGGCCAAAACCAGAAGATGTTTAGACAGACACTTTGACATCTTTAGTAAAAAATTGGATGTTGTTTGGTAACTCTGTGCAAAGGAGTGACTGATGGTCTCTCTGGGTGCAGAGTGAGAAGATTCCTGAGCTAGGGAAGGAGATTAAGGGCCTAATACTGAAAACCAATGAACTACCTTTAGGATTAGACACTAATTTATCAGAGCAAAGAGCTGTGACATTCAAAGAACTCTCTGGTAACACAGTGAACTTTCAACATTGCCGGACTCAGGAGTTAAACATGCCAGATGAATATTTGCAGCTCTATTGCTACTTGCTATTTTAAAACTTTTATTCTAGTAGCCCTCCTGAAACACAGATCCTGTCTGCTAGGTGCTGAGCAAACACATGGCAAGGAAAACTCCCTCTGCCTCCAAGGCTAACAACAGGACCTGCTCATTAAAAAACCCCTGGCCATCACACCCGGGGTGCACAAAGGGCGGGGAATGGGGTGGGAGCCAGGTGTGAGGTGGGTGCAGAACCCTAGTGCCAGTGCCAGCCCTGCTCTGCCCCTCACCACCCTTCCCAGAGGGTTTCTGTATTGATTCCACAGAATCTGGCACTGTCCAGGAAAGCAGCACCTGTGGGAAGGTGCCAGGCCTTTGTCCACAGGGCGGCATCCAGGGTGGAGGTATAAACAGGATTGGTGGTTTCCCCTCGGTTATCTTTGATAGGTGAATCAGGAAGTAAAGAGGATGAATGGTTTGTTTGCGAGCAGAACATGCTTTATGCTTTTCTTCATGTTAATGATCTTAACCTCAGTGTTTGCAGTCTGGACTTCTATCTCAATTCTTATGTACTCCATGAAGTATTACTAGATGTTATTTTGAACATGTGAGCTTTCAAGGACAGAAGGTCTAAAATATTTGAAAGAAACTGTATCTTAAACAAGCTTACATGGCTAAAGTACAATTAAGCCCTAAATTCTGAAGTATCCCCATAAATCAAAATAGCACCCTTTCTGCCTCCCTTTAAAAAAATTCTCTCACTGGGAGTAGGGGTATTAATTTGCCTAGATGACATGTTGATTGTGGCTTGTTCTTGGGAGATTCTTTCCTTCCACCCCTGTGGTGCAGCTCATCCCTCTTTGGCCTTTGGTATTTGCAATAAATTTCAGGAGTCTGCTCTGATCCTATCCCTGAACTGGAAGGGTTCACAGCAATTTCAGTCTGCTAAACCATATATATGTATACATAGTTTCAACAGAACTAAATATTTGCATGAAATAATAAAGTTTCCCGCTTTCCCTGGAGAGTTTGATCATATGGGAATTCAGCTGACACCTTTTCTGCAGTTCTGGAGAACCTTCCTTAATTTAAACATACTCATATAATCATCCAAGAGCAGGTCACATTAAACTGAAGACTGAAATAAGAATCCTTCTTTTGAACATTCCTTGGAATCTGCTCATTTACTAGAGATACTGTAAAACAGGATTGCCTTGAATATGCAGAAATCTTGTACCCTGTTCTCTGAAAACTGACCCTAAACAATTCCAATTCAGTCACCTCATAGTCTTCAACAAAAGAAGGATGAACAGAAGTACAGAAAGTTTCAGCTTCTGCATTTATGGTTCAAATTTATAGTGTGATTTAGACCTTGCTGAGTTATTCTGATTTTTTTTTTTTTTTGTTTCATTTTGTTAGAGAACTCTACAGAAGCCTACGAAGATTGCCATTATCCTAATGGTATCACTGGTATATGTTGTAGCATTTGAAGTCAGTTTTGGAAGAAATTGCAATCTTCATAGTGTAGTGAGAGTTTTTTTCTTGAGCAGATACATCAGCAGGGTGTGAATTTTGTTTCTTGTATGGTGATAAAAGGGGGAAAGCAGTCAATCTATGTATCCTGCTGTGATTCAGTTGGGTGGCTATACCAAAGCGTGATGCTAAGACAAGACAGTCATTATCTGCTCTTCCTCCACTGCTGACAAGAAGAACAAATACACCTCATTGGAAGTGCCAGTGCTGTGCCTAGGCTGGAGTTTTCTGTAGGGGATTTTAGCTTAACAGATCTTCCCATTTGTTGAGTGGTTGTTGTGTATCTTTTCAGATCAGGTCTGAATTTGGCTTGCAAGAGTAGAAAATGGTGCTGGATTTTGCTTGCCAGAATGCCTATCTGGAGGTTGCTGCTCCCCAGCAAACAGTACGAAACACTGCAGCTCCCCTGCACTGCCCTCCTGCCCTTCCCCATCCAGAGGGACAGCCTTGGGGCTTTCCCTCCTCTATCTTACCACCACTCCCCTGCAGACTTGCAGGAACTTAATTTGTTTTTGTAACTCTTCCAAATTTGGCTGAAGTTGGCCAGTGGCTTCAGGAGTTATCAGGGGAGCCTGACACTGCAATCACAAATGCTTAATTTTCTTAAAAAGCTCCAGAATAAATACCTTGCAATTTGTTACTGCTGAGGTCAAGCAATAGCTCCACTATCCACCAGCTGTAACTGTTTGGCAGACTTTTTATGAGTCAGCCATAACAGAGAGGTGTGGTGGAACATGGACACCTTTGGGTAGAATCCTGAAGTTATCACAGCAAATACATTATAGTTTTTATGGGAATTTTCCACCCCACTGGGGTCTTCATAAGAGGTCTGCTATATATCTAGAAATAAGGCTTTATTCTTGGTTTTATATCTCAGCTTGCATTAGCAAGTAAGAAATACTACCCCAAGTAAGAAATACAGGAGGTAAAAGATTAATTTCACAGAATCATAGAACGTTAGGGGTTGGAAGTGACCTTGAAAGATGATCTAGTCCAACCTCACTGCCAGGCAGGATCACCCAGAGCACATCACACAGGAACTTGTCCAGAGGGGTTTTGAATGTCTGCAGAGAAGGAGACTCCACAACCTCTTTGGGCAGCCTGTTCCAGGGCTCTGTCACTCTCATAGGAAAGGATTTTTTTCTGATATTTACATGGAACCTCCTATGCTCCAGTTTGCATCCATTGCCCCTTGTCCTATCATTGACATCACTGAAAAAAGCCTGGCTCCATCTTCCTGACACTCACCCTTTACATATTTGTAAACATTGATGAGGTCACCTCTCAGTCTCCTTTTCTCCAAGCTAAAGAGACCCAGCTCCCTCAGCCTTTCCTCATAAGGGAGATGTTCCACTCCCTTAACCATCTTTATGGCGCTGTGCTGGAATCTTTCAAGCAGTTCCCTGTCCTTCTGGAACTGAGGGGCCCAGAATTGGACACAATATTCCAGATGTGGGCTCACCAGGGCAGAGTAGAGGGGGTAGTATCTCTCTCAACCTATGAACCACACCCCTTCTAATGCATCCAGGATGTCATTGGTCTTCTTGGCCTCAAGGGCACATTGTTGGCTCTTGGCCATCCTTCTGACCACCAGGACCCCCAGGTCCCTTTCCCCTACGCTGTTCTCCAGCAGGTCAGTCCCCAACCTGTACTGATACACGAGGTTGTTCTTTTTCAGATGCAGAACTCTACACTTGCCCTTGTATTTAATTAAATTTCTCCCTGCCCACCTTTCCAGCCTGTCCAGGTCTCACTAAATAACAGCACAGCCTTCTGGTGTGTCAGCCATTCCTCCCAGTTTTGGGTCATCAGCAAATCTGATGACAGTGCACCCTGTTCCCTCATCCAGGTCACTGATGAATATATTGAATAGTACTGGTGTCAGCATCAGCCCCTGAGGCACTCCACCAGATATAGGCCTCCATCTAGACTCTGTCCCATTGACCACAACTCTCTGACTTCTTTCCTTCAACCAGTTCACAAGCCATCTCACTACCTGCTCATACAGACCACTGATCATTTCCAGTCCTTTGGCCAAAGAAGGACAGTTCTGTGGTTAGAGCTTGGGAAGGATGTTATCAGAGTCTGATCTTCTAATGCTTCCTTTTACGAAAATAATGAGATGTTGAAACTGTACACGAACCTAATGATTCTTAATCTCACGTGTTGGATGTCATATTTAAGAAAGAGGCAAAACGTAAACAGCTGTATGGATAGATAGTGTGGAAGTTTAAATACCTTATTTCTGTCTATGAATCAGTAGTGGTATGTGTTCTCCACAAGAAAGGATAAAACTCAGCTGCTAAACTTTTTATGATTTAGTGCTAGGCTAGGTCACAGGATTGCAAAATAATACAGAAACACACACTATTTGAGAAACATATGTGCAGAAACATAAAGTATTTGAGAAACATATGTGCTGCTACACAATTCATAATAATGGAATAGCCTTATACCAAGGACAGAGGACAGTTTTATTTGAAGTTCCAACATTTACTCTGCAGGGTGTTTTCAAAGATTTACATTGCTTATTTGGAAAAAAGTTACATTTATTGACATGGACAATATGTCTCTTTAGAGTGTGTTTGCAGTATTTTTCACAACATTTTAGTGCTGATACGAAACATCGGCCAGAATCTTAGCCAATTTGTGACTAGAGCAGACAAAGAAAGGTACTGATAAAACAAAGATGACTGTAGCAAACCGACGAACAGTGTGGTTTGCCAGCCACTGACAAATATGAGCAGGGTAGTCTAGGACAATTTTGTTTACATAGTGTTTTACTTTAGGAAGCAGTAACTATAAATACACTGCAAGTGCTGTGAAGTCATTAAGTTGTCTATGCTATTGAATGAGTATCTCTAAATAGCTGGAAAAGCATAAATTTGATGAAACAATTAGCGGATAACTGGCAAGGTCTGTAGCACCATGGGATGTAATGGAGTAACTGAATCTCATTTCTTTCTTTGCTTGTGTCTTTCAGCACTGGTGTAGATCTCAAAACCTATAAGATTTTTTTGCACCATGAGTCTGTAAAGCCTCATGTCTCTGAGAGTATTCTTTAAATATACTTTAAATTACTTTATCCAGTAATTTATATCTTTTCTTTTCCTGGCAAAATTAATCCCATGGGGCGGACAGTGCTAATTAACCCTTGTTTTTGACCTGGATTAACCTCACTTATTTTCATACTTTTGAGGTATTCAGTCTGACCATCCTTATAGTCAAATACGAGAAAGAGAAAAGAGAGAAACCTCCAGAAGCCATTGCATTAGACTTGCATTAGACACTATTCTAGGCTGAGATTAGTGGCCTTCTCTTAGATTTCTCTTCACCATCTATAAAGGAGCCTTGAATGACCTACTCATGCCAAAATACTTAACTGTTAGATGCCTAAAGTAGGGTAGAGAAATCTTTCCTTATGACAGTATGCAACAGTCCAAACATTATGTCCCAGGGTTTTATTGACAGCACTGACACATTCTTACCTGGTCCTTGGTCCATTTAGGCTTGTGTTACCTTTGTCTTAGTTGCATTATGTTGGCAGCAGATCCTGTGGATCGTTACCACATGCAGGGTGTTCTCACTTTTTGAACTGATGTACTCCTAGTTTATTGCAGAAATGTGTTTTATAAATCTTTAAGTACAGATACCATTTGATACCATTAAATGTTACCCCCTTTCATTTGCTTCACTTCACTTCTTAAGGTCATTTAGTTCTTCCTGTTTATTCAGATTCTCCTCCCTAATAATAATGCTTTCCAAATTTCTGTTATCAAAAAACTTCATTAGCAAGCCAACATTTTTGTGGCAAGGTACTTCCCCACTTGCTGGTTACTTTTAGTTGGTTCCTTGTGCACCTTACAATTCTTGCATTAATCCCCATTTATTCCAGATTAATTTTACAAGGAAAGATTGTATCTCCCACATAAATTGAATTTTTAAATTTTAATCTCTCAGAACATGAGTTCTTTTGAATCTTGTATGATACTTTTGGTAACCTTTTATCCCATCTTCTGTTTACCTTCATGTCTTTAATTATTCCCTTTGTATGTTTTGTTTTCAAGTTGTCGATGGTGTTGAGTTCAAAGTATCAAGTTCCAAAATGTCTAGATCTTTCGCTTTCCCTCCACATTAAGGATTATGCTTTCTACTTTCTAGGACTATTTTTCTGTATAATGAATTTACCAGAATCCCATACTATGTGTGCATTTTTACAGCAGTTTTTACAGCATAGTGAAAATGTTAGCAGAAGACAGATCGTCAAGTTCTCCATCTGCCTGCTTGTCACTGAATAATAGGGGATTTTTCAGGGTTTGGAACTATGTCCTTTGTGGAGGCCACTGCTTTGATGAGCACATGGATCTCCCCTTTTGATCATGGAGCAGATCTGCACAGTCAGCTGCACTGAAAAGAAGGCAAGATATGTAGTTCTGGGCAATATACAGATTATCTTGACTCTTTCCTTTCAGTGTCCTCCAACTACTGCCTTCTTTCTTCTTTCCTGTAGAAATAATTTATTCTGACCATTCATTTTCATTCCCTTTGCAAGGTCAAACTCAACTTAACTTTGATGATCCCCTGATTTTGGCTTTCTGTACCTTTTTCCCTTTCCTTGCTCCTAGTAGCCTTGTAATGGGATTATTAAATATTTTTACAGTTTTATTTTATTTCCTGTGGGCTGAGAGCTGAGTGGAGATACGAGGGAGAGGAGATGGGGGGATAAACCACCCCTTTTCAGACATGTTAATATTTGTTCTATCTCCACATCAAGTGCATCATGCTGGCAACTGAACCTGTTGGATCAGATGCAGTCCCAGTGAATTTTTTTTCTATCTCTTTATTAGTATTTTTAAGCAGTTATGACATGGTATTTTTTGTAACATAAATTTCAAACTGCGTATTTATATATATTATAACCTAAACTCCATACTATAACCTCTCTAAACAGTTACACAAAAATAACTCCTTAAAAGAGAAGTTCCTATCTGTTGTAAAAGAATCTGGAAAGGTTTATTTTTATTACTGCTGATTTTCTGGTTTACGGCATGTTTGTATTTAATGTTAGAAATCCAGATGGATTTCAATAGATATTGGTGTAGTCAGTATAATTATGAAATCAGAGTAAGAAGAGGGAATTAGAATTGCATAGAAGAAGAAAATAATTTAGTTTGTACTTCATTTGTGTGCTGAGTTTCAATTAACATACATTAAACTAAAATATTTAGGAAGCAGTTGGGAGAAATGCTCCTTTGTGAAAAACCAGTATCTGTGTTTTATGTGTGGTCTCCTAGCCATTCCTCTGGGCCTTCAAGGTCTTCCAGAAAAAACCCCAAGTGAGATACGTGTCAGATGCTACATAGATTTTTATCAGACCTTGGGTAAGAAACAAGCAAGAAAAATATTTCAGCATAGCTAAATAAAATAAAACTCTCCCAGGGTTTCTTCACACAAGAACCAGTCATGGTGCTGTGAAATGACTTCACTGAAGGATGGAACAAACTGAGAATCCCAGTTGTGAAAAGCATTTCTTATTTACACAGATATATTCAATAACAGCAAAATGAACAGAGAAGAATATAAGCCAGGTTTCTATAGAAAAGCTTTTTTTTTTTTTCTTTCCCTATTGTACTTTTTCAATATAAAAGGCTTACTCCAAGGTGTAATTTATTTAAAGGAATGAACGTGTACTGAAATTTGTCTTTCATCTTCTGACCAATGTCCCATTATGGTTACCAGATCTAAATATAGCTCTTGCCTACAGTCAGGGAACATAGTAATTTTACAGGTTTTTATATATTTTCATTCTACTTTTCCAATTTGTTTCACATTTTTCAGGCTTCTGACACCCACATTGTCAGCCATGGAAAGTTACAGTTCATGTTCACTAAATTGCACAGATGTCAAACCTTTTTCTGAAAGTTATAAATTCACCAGTTTGGGGTCTGGCAGCTTCCCTAATATGTGTACTGTTATTATTTTATATATGGAATTATTTTTACTTTTATCCAGTACATGGTATACAATTAGGATTTTCATAAATCTGTAGAACTTACGAGGCAAGATTTATATGGTATATGGCCTCACACTATTGAGTGTTTGAAAATCTTAGCAGTAAAGTGGATCTTCTGAAAACCCAGTTGATAAGACTTCAAAAAGTTGGAAAGATTTTCAACCTGGTTAAAAAAAAATTCCAGAAATTTAGTAGATGAAGAGTACAAGGTAACTTGTTTAAAGTGAGATCTGTCTGCCTCTGTTATCATTGCTGTTTCCTGAGAGACAGTTTATGGAAGGTGGTTTTATGATACATTCCTGAAACACCTCCAGATTTCAAATATGCAATATAAACCACCTTATGAAAACTGCATAACTTGCCCTTGATTTATAAATAGTACCACACCTACTTTGGCTGTACAAAATTTTTAAGTCCTAATGTAGTCAGTTAGTAATAAAAACAAGGCTTAACACAGAAAGATTTGCTAAAGAACCAGATCATCAAGGGACAGGAAACCACCTTCTAGATTAAAGCATGCTGCCTATTCCTACAGCAGTGGATGGAAGAATTTAGCACATTAGCAAGAACAGTTGGAGAAAACACAAGAAAAATGTTTCTTACCAAAGCATGTTGTGAACACTCCCCTTAGAAACTGTGCTTAGAAGGAAAAAAGATATTTGCAGTGCTCAGCAACAAACAATAAAAGTATCAATGGTGTATTAGCATAAAATGAGGCCATCTCTAAGAAATTCAAGGCCATAATGCAAGTGTGTACTTACAAAATATGCTGCATTTAATTATCTTATTTTCCACTAACACTTTGATAGAAGTTTCATTTGAATCAGATCAGTAAACACAAACCATTGGTTTTTGAAGGGAGTAGTCAAAAGGACAAATTTTCATCCCTCACAGATTATTAGACCTGTTTTCAGTGTGTAAATATTGTTGAACATTTGGCCCTACCATGCACTATGCCAGTCCACACCACTTCATTCCTGGCACTGGCCTTCTCCTCCTTGGAAGTAGTGGGCTTTTTTCTCTTGTTTATTTCAACTCTGTTGAATGTATGGAGTTAATTTTTCTGCAAAAATACATGTGAAAGTAGAAATAAGTGAAAATAAATCCGAGTTCAGGGTCAAACTTCTGAGTCAGACCTGTATTGCCATCAGATTGCACTCAGAGTGCCCCAGAATTGTTCTGATATCCCAGGGTCCTGGGTAAATACTTGCTTACATTTTACCCCCTTCTTCATCACTGCAGTGCTCTCGAGTAGAAACTGAAAAGGACCTAAAGATTTGTGTCTTACTGAAGTGTGATAATAATAAGAAAGTCTACCCCACTTCAGCAGCTCAATTACTCCTGGTGGGGATTTGTCTCACCTAAGCTTGGCTGCCTAAAAAGCTGGAAGTCTGAGCTAAACCAGTGCTCTAGGATCTGCCTTGAGTCAATGGAAAAAGATAGGCATTGCCCAGTTCTTCACATCTAATTTAGGCTACAGTTCCCTGAGAGGCAGTGAATATTTTAACAGCTTATTATTGCTGAAAAGGTAAGGTCCTCCACCCTCCTCTATCAATCCTGGTCATCTTCTTGTTGTTTACTTTATGCCAGCTCATTTGACCCCTCTGTGAACTGGTTTAACCAACAACCCTGGTGAAAAGTCATTAGAGCAAAACAAGGGAAGGGAGAGGACTGTGAACAGAGAAGAAGAGCAAAATAGCCTCTTTTTAGTGGAAATGAGATTTTTTGCTGAGTCAGCTGCTTATGAAGTTGTTGGGTTTCTGCTGGGATCATCTCTGGAAGCATTTCTTTCTCTATGAAGGCCTGCAGAGAGAGAATTTTGGTGACAAGGACCGTCTAGGGTCTACCTTTCAAGTGTTCAGCTTTGATCAGAAAAATAATTGAAGGGATTTAATGATGTTTATAGTACTGTAACTCAGATATTTTTAATTTAAAAACTTCTTGGTTTGTGAAGAGACAAGATGCTTCTTTACTCTCTGACAATCAGATCTGTAAACTCAATGAGGGGAGTGAAAGCTAAACTAGTCATGTTGTCTTGAACTTTCTTAGCCCCAGGACAAACCTTGCTGAGACAAAACTCTCCTTTCAAATTCTTGTGTTATGTTGCCCCATTGTCTCTAGTTTGTACTTCTATCTCACTACGCCTTGTGGGAGCTAGTGCTTGGCTTTGTAATGCTGTTAATGATGTATAGCTATCTTACCCATGCAACCTCTGCAGTGATAAAAGGAATACAACATAGGAAAGAACTTCCATTATCACTAATGGAAGAAGAGATGTCTCTGAATACCTGCATGGGGAAGATAAACAGAGTGAAAAGGTGTTGATTTTACAGTCATTTTTTGGAATAGAATTGTGCTTTAATGCATTTTTCTCCATAGCACAAAGATTAAGATAAAGAATTTATGGGGTTTCAAAGGAAAGTTTCTAACTTGGCTAAGGAGCACAGGTACCAACAAAGTAGCCTTGCCTACAAAATATTTTCTGCATTTTGTAGCAATGCTGAAAGATTAAGGATGAAACGTTTTCTGGCTCATGAGTTATGCATGTACACAACAACAGGTTTTTCAATCTTCTGTCAGACTCAGATTTGTCAAAATAAGTACTTCTATTTCTGTGTCTTTGCTATTCCTTTTGTTACACTGAGTATTTGGAAAAGTGATGCAACTTTTTAGCACTGAAGCAGCTAATAAATTGTTTGTGCATGAAAATTCAGTTACCAGTGAAAGAAATGGAGTCAGCAAAAGATGGTAAAAATTAGATACAGGCATAATGGAGCTTTTTGAGTAAGACATACTCATCAAAGTTTTGCAATGCAACAGTAACGAAGCAAGGGACAAAATTTTGTGGAGTCCACTGTGTGTATTAGCTGCATAAGCATGAATGCTGCAGCTTTGAGTGGAAGAACTAATATTGAGCTACATAGCTCTTTTAAAAAGCCCATTCTTTGACAGTTGATATCATTAAAGGTGTGTCAGAAGAATCTAGTATCATTCACATAAGTTGTCCAACAGGCAAAGAGGTTTAAGCACAGAAGGGATGTGGTAGAGAGGTGAGCTGGTGCATCATGGCTGCTCTCTTGAAGTTTTACACTGGTGCAGCAGTGCTTTCTTCCATTTGTTTTCTAGATGAGTAGGTTGTTCTGCCTGTTTTCAGTCCCCATATGACCTCCAAATCTTTTAAGAGTGGGATGAAATGCTGAAGCTTGTTGGGTTTCATCTAATGTAATGGTATGGTTCAGCTAAGGAGTTGGCCTGGGTCTGAGCTCTGGCTGGGGCCCAAGTTCATCTCCTGTCCATGCTGTGTGGGTGTAGGTCTGTGCTCTAATGCAAATTTTAGGCTACAGCAGGGACCTGCTGCTCCTTGGCAAACATTCAAGGCAGATCTGCTGTGTACAGCCCTGTGCTTTTCACAAAGTACAGGACTTTATAATGGGCTGCCCTCACAAACTGTGAGTTAAGAGAAATGTTCTGTCCTGTAGTTTGGATTTGAGAAGGGTAAAAAATAACCTCCTAAAGTGGTAAAAAGTAATTGCCATTTCAGTCAGAACACAACACAGCATGATGTCATCATAGACAAACTGGCTGGCATTGAGAGATTAGATCAAAGACTCTAGGTATGACCTGTATTTGTATGTACAGGGGGCTTAGAAGGCCAGTTCCCTATATAGTCTGACTTAAGAAAGAAGGAGCTTGAGCACTTTGGTTGCAGTTTTTGCTGTGTGGAAGGAAAAGGTGTTATCTTCCCAGCAGAGTCCAGTATTCTCTGACCAGTTTCTTTTAGATATTCTGTAAGTGGAGGATGTAATGTTTAATATCAAATGGGTTATTTGAAGAATGTGGATGCTACATGGGATTTCTGATTTAGCAGGGTGATAAAAAATATACTGAAAACACAATACTAATGTAAGTCACACTTAGCAATATATAGCAATTGCAACAGGGGGTTCTGTCACCATGCCAATGTGAGTTCCATTAAGAGTCTCTATAACATGCTTACTGTGTTAGTTGTTTCATGAGAAGTTCAGCTTGGACATTAGGAAGAAGCTCTTCACTGAGATAGGCCACTGAGGTGGTCAGTCATTGGAACAGGCTTCCAGGAAAGCAGTCAAGCCTGTCAGAGTTCAACGAGCATCTGGACAACGCTCCAAGTCATATGATTTAGTTTTAAGTTGTCCTGAGAAGAGCAAGGAATTGGACTCAATTATCCTTATGGGGCCCTTCCAATTTGAGATATTATCTGGTTCTGTGATTTTATGACTCATTGCCACAACTCTGGGCATCCCCAGTTGCTGGGAAGGAATGAGTGTGTTGAAGCCAGCTCAAGCCCATTGCTCTCTTTAAGTCTTTTGTTAGTTGTTCAAGGTTTTATACTCTGTACTCACTCCTCCCATAGTGGTCTGAATAACTCAGGAAGACATTTGCACCACTAGCTGATCAACTCAACTGTTGATAGCTGTTTATCTAAAACAAAGATCCCCTCAGGTCCCTTTTGTATTGAGATAAAGTCAGTTGATTTACATTATTCTCTGAGTTTCTTGGGCACATTGTCCTTGCCCATTTCCTCTGAACCTTCTTCCACTGTAGGGGTTTATTGATCAGTCACATCTGCTACCTCTCTAACTAATTCCCAGTAAAAATAATAATAAAAAAAAGATAATGAAAAAAGATACAAGTACCAAAGCCACTTTTGAACACGTTCTCCTAAACTTAGGAGAACTTAGGCTGTGACTGTGCTCAAAGCCCCCCTCTGGGCCTAAGGATACCTGGTACAAAAGGCCAGGTGCAGATGTGATTCTGCTCTCTTTTCTGCACCTGGGGAGCTGCTTTCTTGCTCCATCCCAGACTCACATTCAGTCCCAAACTTTGGGAATTTTTGGAGACAGCTAGGTGGCATGGGCTGAATCCATATCAGAGACCATAATAACAAATTAGCAGGTTGGATAACTGAATTGTAGTGCCCAAATTATACCTTTGACCTGTTTCAGTTAGTGGTGTAGGTGACCTTATAGACTCACAAAGGTATTTAGATGAACCAGGAATCAGTGAGAAATACATTGCTGAGCTTGGGACACTGCTGATATCCAGCTGCACACTGATCACAAGCTGAGGGAAGCCCTGCATGGGTACAGCTGCACTGCCTCCTTCCATTTTCCTTGTATCTTAGTTTTTCATGGACAGGAGCATAAGCAAGTGCCTCAGAGACAAAGAACTCCATGCTCCAGCAGATCCGTGATCTAGGTGACCAGGAGACAACCTGGCATAGGGCACAGCCACAATGTCGGCTGAATGGGGTTGCAGCCCATGTAGATTTGCCCTTTAGAAAGGTTTGAGTGAACACAAACAAGAAAATGGGAGCAACATTTTAAACTACATTTAACCTCTGTTATTTTCTTTGAATTTTGGAAAATGAAAAGTGTTCTTCTAACATCAACAAGTGGACTCATTTACACATGAATCTATCAAAATAAAAAAGGCACCACGCTAAAGATATTAGAGAATAGCATCATGTGGACCATGTTTATTTCATTACAGACAGAATAATTGTTTTCTGTTACTGTCTGTTGCATATTATCAATGCAATGAGAATAATAACTGGTAAGTGAAGGATTTTTGTTTGACAGCATCCTGTATCACCTCTTTCCAGACTAAATAAATTGATGGCAGTTGGGCTAGCCGATGCTACTTTGCCAGGTTATATTTTCTTTCATGAGTTTATCTTGTTAGCAATGAAAGTGCAACTTTACAATAACATTTCCTTTTACTGTTACATAAAGACCAAATGTTAGAAAAAACACTAAAGGACCCATTTTAAGTCCATCTCTGTGTAATGTAGAAATATGATTTCTGCCTGTTCACACACACTTGTAACGTGTATAGGCAAAAGAACAGCTCATATTTGAAGGTTTATGAATAAAAAACTAAAGATATTGCACATGAGGACATGCCCAGTATTCTTTTATAGTCTGGAAGGGGGTCTCTATGCCTGTATATATTTGAGAGTGCACCTGCCTTCAATAAGCCAGCATCAGGATACGCAACTGAACTGAATGCCAAATTTGCCTTGTAAAGCAAGTGTAAAAAGAGCAGACTTTTGTTCTGGAAAGAAAAAAAAAGAAAATAAAAAGTAAGTAAGTATTATTAAAGGAAAACCATGGTTGAGCAGTTTTAGTTGAGATCTGGGAGAAAAAACTGTTTGAGTGAGGCCAATGGAACAATGGAAGAAAACCCCCCAATAACTTACCAGAATAATAATGGACTTTTAAAATTTCTCTTTTTGGAAAGCCACAGAAAGTGTTTTGAAGCAGCTCAGCTCGTAATGATTTTTTGTGCAGATCCTCCCAGTTTCTTAGATATGTCTTCTCTGCTGGAGTGACTGGCCATGTTTGAGAGGAGGACTACACCCATCTTGTGCCTGCTTTTTGGGGCTGTGTTGGGCTGCTCTGCCTTGTCTGTTTGCATGGAGCAGAGGTGCAAGAAGTCTGAGGATGGCCAACAAATTACTATTCCAGCAGGGGCTGCAGCCCTTATCATACTTTTCACTGCACATCCATTACTGTCATATTTCCACTATTGCAACTGATACAGTAATTTAGTTTTACATGCTCATGTAGAAGGAGTCTTGAGATAAATAATCTATTAGCACAAAACTTTGGCTGTAGCAAAACTCTAGATCCTGTCCAGCAAACTTTGATGCACAACAGGCCCTCATTCCCTGCCTGGGGCCTGCCAGCCACCCTACCTAGACATACACACAGCAAACATGTTACCTGCTAAGGCCATAATCCTCCCATGACACAGACTGCACGTGGGAGCTGAGCAGAGCACCGTGTGGCCCTGCTGTGAGTTATCCGTGGGAGCTGAAACAAAATGTCACCAAGTAATTGCAGCCTGTGGGGGTTACATGCTCATTGGTGTATTTCATGCTGTAGTGTTGGTAGCTTTGGTGCTTCTGTAGGCTGCAGGAGCTGTTGAGTGAAGGGAAAGCAAAGAGGAGGAGGGAAATAGGGGATTCAAGAGAGTCAAGGTTCAGAGAGAGTGTGTGGAGTTCATGCAGCTGAACGGTGATGAGCCTTTATTCTGAGCCTTGATTCTCTCTCTGGGCAAGAGAGAAACATATCTGAAACATGTCTGGCCAGTTTTAGATGTCTTCCCAATGAGAGGAATAACTTTGTGTGCTTATCCCATGACTGTGGCAGGCAGGATTGGCTGAGATGGAGGGACCAACACCATGACGGAAGATGAATCCAGCCATGTCTGACCTATTGCCTTTTTGGCAGACTGCATGGTCCATTATGCTAAGCATTTACACCAACAAAACAAACTTCCAAAATCTGGGGACTGTAGACCCCAGGGACTAATTCCTGTGGTCCCAAGCCTAGATGCTGCTTGTGACTATGAATCCAGTGAACATTAACAGGGACTTTGATCTACTGAATTTATGGAGCCACCTTCTCTGCCTCCTGCTCCCTCCCCCTTGGTATAAGTGGGAGGAAGGGATGTGCTGAGAGCAGCATGTGAGCTCAGAAGAGCTTCCCTCCACACTGTCTTACCCTTCACTTGCACAAGCTCCAGTAGGTTAATGCTAATTGCAGAAAGTAGAGGAGCCCTTCAGTGCTCTTATACTCTGCTGCAACTAAGCAGTTCATCAGCAGAGGTGGATGGTCCCTGCCGTAGAGCCTTGAGATTCGCTGGAGATAGTGGCTCACTCGATTCAGTGGTGTCTCCTTGGATTACTCTAGAAGTCTTTCTTCAGCCTCTTGTGATTTTTTTTTCAGGCATCTGAACCAGGTTTTGTGTCCTGTTGGCTCCACAGAAGATTTAAAGACTTTTTTTGAAAACTTCTGTCTGTTTTCTGACATGAGTCTGACCAGTATGTACAGGAAGGGAGCTGTGCCTTTCAGGACTCAGGACCCTCAGAAAGAGTTCCTGTTGTGAGAGCATCCAGAGTACGTTTTGATATAGATTCAACTATTTTGGAAGCCTGTGAAATTATTGCAAAAGCAGAAGGAAATGGATTTTGAATTTCTAATTATTAACAAAACCCCTATTGTTACTTGGATGGTTTCAGGCTTTGTGGCAGGTCAGCTTGTGGTGAATTTTTTAATGATTTAGACCTACTGTTACGTTTAGAGAGCCCAGTTTAATTTGGAGCAATTTTGGAGTAATGGGTTCTTGGGAGCTCTGTGGTAGTAGGAGGATGAGCTCCCACAGGAAGAGGAGCATAGGGGTCTGCAGGGGGTCAGTCTCGCTCTCCTCAGCTCAGCTGGGGGCCAGAAGAGACTATTAGCCCAGTGGTGGGCTGGAGAGGGCTGTTGCGGAAGAATCTGAAAAATCACTCTTAGACAGTCATGGCTTACAGTCTGTGTGCAGAAAGATCCTGTATTTTAACCCTGACTCCAGCTTTGATTCTGGCTGCTGCTTTGGGTAAGTAAACTGCATGTGTCAAAGGAGGAAAGGATTCAAAAGCACTGTCTTTGCTCCCATTTGAATTTAGTGCTCAAGATCTGGAGCTTGCTGAGCCTTACAATAGCTTCTGCCTCAGTTCCTCCGTCTGTAGAAAAGAGTTAAATTTATGAACTGAGGATGATTCTTGAGACAAATGTGTAAATGATGAGCACTATTAGAGCAGGTTTCCCATCTCTGCAGATGTCCACATGTAAGTTTGCTTTTGGTTTCAAAACTTAGACTTAGACCAGTTCATTCATGCTTACAAATGGGAGGAACTGCAGAAGTATGTACTTGCTTGGGCTGATGCAGTGTAAGCTCTGGCAAGAGCAACTGTGCAGCATCACACGGTGGGAATTACAGTGAGAGTTTCCAATGGAAAAGTAAAATTGCAGTTAAGCTTTGCTGTTGCTAGCTCTGGTATTCTAAGTGCAGCAGCAGAGTAGTGGGGCAATGGTAGGGGTGAGAGACACAGAATGGTTCATTTGTTAGGAAAAAAATTGCAAAGGAATAAAAAGTTTGCAAGCTTGAGAAGTACCTGAATTTTTTTGCTCTGTATTGTTTTATTTGCTTTCAAATGGTCTTTTCCATTGTAAAGCATGTTTCAGTGAATAGTGGCCAGACTCCAGGTTCTAAAGCTGATGATATCAGCTCTTCAAAGCTGCCAGATCAGAAACATAAAGATATACATAAAGGGTTCATTTCAATGAGAGCTTATTCATTATTTTCAAAGCAAAGGAACATTTTTCCTCCTACAAAAAATTCTTTCATGAAAATGTTTATACTGTGGTGTGTATATGAGAGGCTGTCCTTTGAACAGTTTTCTTGTGGCCTACAGCATAGAAGAATTAAACTGGCATTTAACCAGTAGATTAAATGTGGGCAGGACCCCTCTGTTAGTGTAGTAGATAAGCAGGTGGATGCAAGATAAGAATTATTATCTGTCTGCTATAAGAATAACAAGTAGAGTAATATTTCCCTAGAAGAGTTAATGGAAGACTTAAGAAGGACAACAAATGACCTAAGTCTTGTCCTCTCCCTTATTTCCTCCTTCCCCACATTAATGTTCATGCAGAAGGAACATAGCATTTCATATCTGAGAACCTGAAATAATCTTGCAAGTAGGTATTTAGAAAAGATTCATTATCGGCTCTCTCAATGTATGTTTTGTACAAATTGAAAACAAAAACGTAAGTAATTACTACATGTGAGTAATTGTAAACAGAAAATGCTAATACTACTACGATCAACAATAATGAATTAACTGCAGTGCCTGGGAATTGCTCTCAAGAGACATGCTGCTTGCAACTGTGTGAACAAAAGATAAGAAAAGGCAGCTTCAGCACAGAGAACTCATTGTATATTGGACAGGACTGGAGCTGGTGAACAAATATGAGCAAGGAGAAGGTGAGAGGGAAATGGGATAGTGGTGGCCATCAGCCACTCTCATGGCATATCAGAGGACTGTCTGCCTTCCTTCGTAAAGGCTGAGAACCAGAGAGATGTTCATTGACACAGCACAGGATGCTTAGATTACATAGATTTTTTTTTCAGACTTCTTTTGGAAAGGAATTAAAAAGATGATTTCCATGAACAGGGAAGTCCATAATGTCATTTAAATGGTATATGGACATACTGGAGAAAAAATTGCCTAAATTTAACAAAACAATGAATGGCCCAATTAACAGGCAGGCAGGCAAGATGAGACACTCATTCACAGATAAGGCAGAAGATATCAATTCCATGTAAGTCACTACCTTCCAACCCTGTTACAAAATCACAGGCAGTGATGGAATGTTAACAAGTCATTTAGTCCTTTTGCTTGCCCCATGTCAGCACCAACTTGCTTAATTTTTTTCTTGCAGGTATCTGTAGAAAAAGTTGAGTAACTCCAGTGATAATGTAGTGCAACCTTTCAAAGTAATCTATTGTTATTAAATATCTGCACATTCGATTTTTTTTCAGAATTTCCTCTGCAGAAATTTGTGACATCTCACATCCTCCCTCAGATAAAATAGCACCAAGTATTCCACTTTTGTGGACAGGTCTCTGATTGTAATCTACCCCAAAGCTCATGTTTTTTTTTGAAAAGTGGTGCTCCAGACTGGACACAAACTCTGACTCTGACTGATGCCTTTCCAGTGCCAAAGTGGTTGGGAGAGCAACTTCAGATGCCTTGGAGTGGTCTCTTCTGCCAGTATGTCCACAGTGAGGTTTGGATTTTGGCAGAAATTCAGTGGGGTGACTCATGGTCTATTTGTATTTATGTAATTGGTTATTTCTACCTACCTATAAAACTTTGCAATTGTCCTTATTTAATCACATCCTGATCTTTTGCAATTTGTATTGAGTTCCTGAAAAAATATTCTGGGCTTAAATTCTGTCCCTAATTGAGCTTTCAGTTCTTTGCAATGGTTATTATCTGCAGATGATTAAGATTCTGTGTATTAATTTATCAATATATCTGCATTGCTCTTTTGTTATGTATTTATACAACAATGTATATTTACTTAATACACCTTTTTTTTTTTTTTTTTTTAAACAATGAACCACTGAAAATTGCTCTGTGTCTGGTTCTGCATTTGGTTTTGAACTCAACTTACAGCACCTCTAGGAGGCCATTTCTGTGTTTATTTATGAAAATGTCATATTACACAGTGTCAAAAGCTTTACAGTGTCAAGCTATGTGTTAACTAACATTAAGCTGTGACATTTACTGTTTGTCTTCTTTCCCCATGTTCCTTCCCTCATCTACAAAAGAGATTTGCCCGTTGTAGGAAATCAGATTAGTTTTGCAGGGTTGGAATTTTACAAATACATGTCTATTGCTGTCACTTTTTCTTCTGCTTTTAATAGTATTTTCTTTCTTTGGTATCTTTTTAGGAAATTACTTGCTCCGTTAGTGTAAGGTGACATAAAAACTGCACTGGCCTATTATTCCAAAGCTGCCCCTTTCCATCTGCTTGAGAAATGAGCACCATGTTTGCCTTTTTCCAGGCAGCTGGTGTGTCACCCGCCATGTCACCTGTCCTCGACAGCTTTCCAAAGATAACTGATAATGTCTCAGAAATTGTATAAACCAGTTTTTAAGGCATCTCTTGATGCTTTTCACAGGACCCACTGATTTACAAGTTACCTAAGTACTTTTTGTTCCTCATTTTAGCCAATTATTTTTGACTTTATCAGTTGTTGTAGTTGTGTCAGCTTCCATTTTAATGACAAAAGAAAGCAAAATGGGATTAAATACTTGGCCTTTCTTGGCATCATCTGTTGAATGCTTTCCTTCTCTACTGAACCACCTCTTCTAACATCTTTCTTGTATATTAAGGTGCCTATAAAATAATTTCATGTTATTTTTCATGTTCCTTCTTTTCACATTCAAACCTATCAAAGACATATTCCTGCAAACCACAACTTTACTGACATTGTTATGAGCTGTGGTATGTCTGTGGATTCCAGATTACATTGCTACTTTCTCTCATCTGTAATGAATATTACTAGATATGTACCTGTTTCAGATGATACCAGGAGCAAACTGTCAATAGTAGAGCTCTTTCATATCTGAGCTGATTGCTCAAGTTCTGGGTTATGGTGTAACTTGGTGTATGTTGAGCCTTTGAGAAACATAAATTCTTTTGCTGTATTTAGATAACCATTGCCTCATCCTTCTACGTAACGTCTGTCTTTACTAAAACCACATCCTCTGGTTGTTGCTCATGTTACAATTAAACATGGATCTGGTGCCATCTGTGCTTTCCTATTTAGGAATAATTTCTAACATCTTTCCCTCTTCAGGATTTTTTTCTTCCTGCTACTGAAGGATTACCAAGCCCGTGCTTTCCCTCTGTGGTTCTGCTTGTCTGTACTCCTTTCTGGGTTATCTGTCAGTCTGATGCTGTAAAGTGTGTACTCTCTCTCCCATGTTCCCCATGTGCTGCTTTCTGAGGAGATATTCCTGCCCCACTGCAGTAACCTGCAACGGCAGCTCCTCTGCTTGTCAGAGACCTGACATTTTGTACTTTGTGGCCTTTCTGGCCTTGACAATTGTTAAAACTTGGCTGGGAATCTGGGATTATTCCTTGATAATCTAGTTTAATGGCATCACTAGCAATCAAAGAAGTGACTCTGCATGTTTGGAGACTGCTACTTCAGCACATCTGGCCACAGCATGTTATGTAAACCTCTGGGAAACTCCAATTCTGTTTCTCAGCGACTCAGCAGGTGAGTTTTGGAATTGCAGTGAGTCCATTGATATGAGAATCCTTGACTCTAGGATGAGATTCATGAAGCAAATGCAATATTGCAGAAGGCTTTCTAAGGTTTAATACAGTTAGAGAGACTTGGGTAACATGTCTTAGCATTTATGACCTTGGAGTATATCAAGATTAGCAGGCCACTCTTAAAGCAAAGCAGTTTCACACTAGAAGTGTTTGGCATGGCATTAGTTTTCTTCTTTATGCATGGAAGACTTTGTGCTGGTATCTGTACCATACAAGCTGTCGAGGCTGGTGTGTTGCACACTGGTCAATTGAGGGAGCACAATGTGACAGAGAGAGGTGCAAAGAAAGGAGGGAGGTGGGAAGTGAAGAGTGGGAGAGGAAACATTTGTCCTAGAAAATCTGTTTTTTCTTTTTAAAGACATATACCAAATATCCACATCCACTGGCTGCATGGAAATACTGACTATGCAAGGCAAAGGAGTTCCACTGGGGCTGAGGAAATACTGCATTTATAGGGAAAAGAAAGCATAAAATTTTCCAATTTACCTTTAAAGAAAGAATTTGTCTATAAACCATGAATGGTAGAGCTCACCAGATGTTTTGCAACAATTGGTTATGTATTATAAGGTAAGCTACTGTTTTAGTCTTTGAAATAAAAAATAAAATTACTTCTGATTGTTTCTGATGTGCAACAGCATCAGCATATGTTTTCAATGAATAGGGAACAATAGACTCTGCCGTTTCACTGAAATTGTTACTTTGCTGCAGATTTCAAAGACATTTGTTGCCCTGTTCATGAAATATTTGTATTTCTCCTTATGTCGAAGGCACAATTTTCAGTCTTTGTCCTCCTTTCCCCATTCAACAGGATTTACAAGTTAAGTGAAAGGCAAGTTTGTCCTCTTGTGGCTTTCCTGCTATTTTTTTTTCACTTGAACCAAAAGCTAAAAAGTAACATTGAATCAAGCAAATCCTGTGAAAATTCTGTATAAAGAAAGCACTTCAGACCACCTACAGTGTGACACTTGGTGAGATGAAAGGATATTAACTTAGGAGTGCCTTCTGCTTTCAACAGAAATCTTGTTCCTTGTATTACAAACAAAGATAACTAACATAATTTAATTACACTCTAAAATAGTAGTGAAAATGTATATGTCTTTTGGCATAATGCAATTTTTGTTTAGAAAATAAAGGATCTGCACCTAGCCTACAATTTTGCTGGAATTCCCTCATGTGGGAGAAATGTTACCAAGGGGCTGTTGTCTTATGCATATTTGCATATACTATTTAAGTTAACAAGCCTGAGATTTTTTTTTTCCTCTTTTGAATTTAAATGAGGTTCAAAAGGTAATTTTATTCCTTTCTACTTTATTTTAAGACTTAGTATCACAATGTCAGGCCTACGCAGTTCCTGTAATATGTTTGAGTCTTCTAGCATTCAAATGACAAAGAATTACCAGAAAAAGAGCCATTTTAATAATTTTTGGTCTTAAATTACTGAAAAAAAATGTAAAGGCTTAAAAATTAATCAGAAAATATTACAGGTAAAGGCAAGAGTGAAGTTAACAGTATCCCTCTCATTTTTGCAGTCTCACACATTAACCTATACCACAGCATTAGCTCTGCAAGGATATATTTACATGAAACTGAAATGTATTAAAACCAGTTAAAGAATGACACACAAATGCAATGAACTATCTCCTGCCAGCTTCTGTCTAAAGTTTTTTTTTGCTAAAATTATTGGGCTACATGGAGGTAACTGAGCAGTTTGCTGAATGTTCCAATGTTCCTATTTTTATGTAACAAACAATAGTCATACAAGGTTTTTTGTCTGAAGGAAAAGCACTTCTGGCTAAGTAAATATTTACACTTTAAATGATTTCACGAGTTGCAATAAATTAACTAACAATTTTCTCGCTAGTAATGTTCATTTTTATGCAAATATTTGCAAATTCATCAAATTAATCTGCTTTTTAAAAGAGGTTTTCAACCAGTTAAAGCTGGATTTATCAGTGATGATTCTTATGCCAACACTAATCTCACAGGAACATTGCACTGATTTGTTTCATTGTTTGTTATAAACTTAGGAATAAATTTACTCAGGCAAAGATCCTCTTGTGGAAAAAACCTGTAGATTTTAGTAAGTAGTAATCACCTCCATATACTTGTCAAAATCATTTTAGAGTATTGTAAACTTTGCATAAAAAGCTTAAAAATAATCATACAAGGAATGTATTTTGCTATTGCTATGGTCTCTGGATTTGGGGTGTTTTAAAGTCTTTAAAGTGGTACAGATATGATTAGGGTTTGGAAGAAACCTTCCCTTTGGTGTTTTTCTTTCTAACTAATAATATGACTAACTGTCCCTGCCTCTGATGTATTTGCTATGGCCTCTCTTCAGACTGTGGCTGCTGTGTTGGAGACAGGGCAGGACAGGTCACCTACTCAACCCAGGATTAAATGGGGGTTCCTGTGTTTCCAGTAGAAGCTCATGATATTTCTGTACTATCCCATTATATTTAATAAATACAGTATGAAGCTTCCCAGCATCAGACGTCACAGTCTGCTCCCAGGTTTGTCAGGTTTGCATATTGAGGTATCCAGGTTCCCAGGTTTGCATATTCAGGTATAAATACTTTCCCTATATAGCATCTTGGGAGTTTACCAAAGGGTAATGTCTCTTAGTGTCTTAGCTGACTTTCAGGGGTCACATGCTTTGTATCTGAAAGAGGAGGAGAGGGCAACTGGAAGGCTCTCTAAAAAATGGATCTAACAGCAGCAGCATCTTCTTTTGCATAAACTGGGTTTTGCAAGGCAATTCCATACAATATGGAATATTTTGTTTACAGCTTTTGAAAATTAGCTACCACTCCCTGGTCATCATAGGACAGAGAACCATTTAGATTTTAGCCATTTGGCACCTTATCTTACATAAACAACATTTTCTTGTGGTTCTTGCAAAAAAATGGAAAATAAAAGATAGTGAGCTATGAATCAGTGGGAATCCAGAGTCTGTGGAAAATGGGTGAGAATGGAAATCATATTACCTGTTGTAAATGTTGTTAAGTTCAAATAAAGGCTTAATTTCTACCTATGAATCATTTATGGACTGATTCTTATTTCCAATTAGTTATTAATGCCTTGTGTTAATAGACTATTTTGATATTATTTGTTACCCAGTGCTAATGTACCCAACATTGGACAGTTGAGTATTGATTAACCACATCAACCACATCCTTCTCTTCTGCAGCCAGACAGGATCACGGGAATATTTCAAAATGCAGCATAACAAGCAGTGTGCTCTCTGAACATGTCTTGTAGCTGAACAGTTCATGCGTCTTGCACAGTATGGTGTTCACCAGAGTGTCATGAAAACAATCAGGAGTTGTTGTGGATAGTTAATGCTACAGATGGACAAAAGAAGGTAAGTAAACATGTTATGATATTCATAATGATTTTGTCTAATTAATTTTTGCATTATTTGAGCAATTGTCTCTTTCTGTGACAATTAACGAATTCACACGGTATCTATTTCATTAATGGAATGAACATTTAGTTAATTTTAGATGGAATTTTAGAGATTTCTGCTCTTCATAAAAGCTTTTGAGCAAACAGCAAAGCTGGTAAACATGGTCATCTTTCATTAACCAGAGCAGATTTACACCTACAGTACAGGGTTTTGTCTCTTCTGGTGTACAAGGTTTGTAGGAACAGCCAGAGCTAAAAGCATGAGCTGTTGCTCTGGGACTGACAAGCCATAGCTGGGTACTGAAAGAGCTCATGTTCTTGGTATCCAGTCAGATGCTGTGTTCCTCAAGCACCCCTTGGGGGGGTGACTAAGGTGCACCAAGCTGAGGGTTCCCACCTGGAGCCCCTGCAGCCACCTGCCTGCACTGTGGCTCTCCAGGTTGTTGTGAGGGAGCTGAGTGGCAAAGATTGAAGTGGGCGGGTGCTATCAAAAGTGTATTTGCTAAGGGGAATGAGGGGGTAAGAAGCTTGGGGCTCTCAAGGGATTCATTCTTCCCTGGTGGGACACAGTGCATTGGGATGTTAGATACCCACTTCTCCCTTTTGTGCTGAGACTGTACCTGCTGTTCCTGGGGTGCACCTCTGCAGATTGAGCACCGAGTGGGACTTGTGAGATGTACTGCTGCACTGACTACTCATTATATGTGTTACACTGATTAATTCCTTCTGAGGGTCTGTAAGAAAATGTTCCCAAAATTCTTTCCCAAAATGAGTGGGAGCTGATAGGAAATGGCCTGCTGTGCTGGGAGCCACCAGTGAACCGGGTAGAAACAGGTGAATTGCCCTGGGCAGAAGGTGCACCTCATGTCAGCACATCCTTCTTTACTGCAGAAGTCCAAATGGGTAAGAGTTTACACCTATATGGGTATAGCTATACTCTCACACAAATTGTGAAGAAAACAGCACACATTGCAGCATAAGGGTTTGGGTTTTTTTTAAATTATTATTATTTTTTTATTTCTGTGCTTTCATGATCCCATCTTTATATTAGTTAAGGGGAAGAAATGGCCGTTTTTACTGACTGATCAGAGAATTGAGCCTTTACCCAGCAGGACCAGGCAATGGATGTGGTGTGTATCTTGCAAGCCTTACTCAACTTGTATGAGAGTATTTTCATTAAAACTTACTCCTGGTTTCTCAGTTTAACAGTTATCTACACTTTCTGGCCAGGAAACAAAATGACCTGTTTGTAATAATTTAGATACTAGTCTTTCTAAATGCTTATGGAAATATCTTACCATAATCTCCTAGTGAGCAGTATATTAGCTGCCAAGAGATAATGATACTGATTAAATCATTTGTTTGCACTCTCTCATGTCTAGCCCTGCCTAGTGACAGTGACAGAGGCAGTGACACTGCCATCACCCCTTGGGAGGTGTGTGTGCTTTCCCCCAGCCACAGCGGAGATTCCCCCTCGTCCACATCCCTGCTGTGGACTTTGTCCCATCTTCCCAGCTCAGTTCCCTTCCTTGCCTTCTTTCAATCTTTCCATCTCCAGCACTACTGTTCACACTCAGGGTCTTTCCAAATAAAGTTCTGGCATTTTTTTAAAAAAAACATATCTATAATAAATGGGACTGGTCTAATTTAAATTTTCATGAGCTCTTTTTGTCCTGCTGGCAATATTTGCTCTCTTTACTCTCCTTTCTACTCTTAGTTGTACCCTGACCATAGTGTCCTTGATGCAGGAGGATTTTCATGCTAGTCTCACAGCAGAAGGGGTGAAGTGGATCAAAATTATGTCCTCCCATACAGTTAATTTTCCAGATTCTGCTCTCTTTCCTGTGATGCTATTATTTTATTTCAGAAGGAAGGCACTTGTGTTCCAGGAAGAATTTTTTCCCCACCTAAATTTTTTACAAGTTATGAACAGTCTGTTAGGGTAACCATGCATACATCCATCAAAGGAACTGTGCTTTCATTTATCATGTTAAAGTCTAAATATAATTGAGTCATATCAATGAAGCTATCTACTGGTGGAGGGAGATACCAGGCCAAGAGATTAGCCTAGTTTATCCAAACATATGAGCTTGTTTTATTAAGGATCTTCAGAAGTACATTTTTTCAGGGACATTTGGACATTGAGAAGTCTCCACGTATGAAGACGTCCACACTAGAGGGAGTGGAATACCAAGCAGTTCATAGACTTGCAGTAGGGGTTTATAGGGGTTGCTGTCAGGTTTTAGAGGGTAACACACAAGTACAAATATTTGGAAGCTGAGTTCTAACTCTCCACTGTGCATTTTCAGCTGGCTGGGAATGGCTTGGGCTTCCACTGAAACTATGAACATCACAATGGAGAACTATGTTTCTCACCCAAGGGCACGGTCTACATTATTCCTAGAAAATGTCTGTCCGTTCTGCACCCAACCATTTCAGTGGTGGAGATCCCATTCCTGTGTATAGCACAGACTGTTGCCTGACCTAAGAAACTTTCTCACTAGAAAGATCTTCCCAGCCTTTTATCTGACTGTCATTGACTTTTCTTTCTTATTTTGCCACGTTGAATAAAGAAGTCAGTCTGCTTGCTGCTTCTTTGCAATTACCTTTTTGTTTTTGAAGATGGTTATTAGATCTCCCTTCAGACTTCACCTCCCTTAAAAACACTACTTCAGCTGTCCCTTAAGACTGTGTGCCTCTGGAGATTCTCATCACTTTCTTTTGAGGTCTTTCAACAGCTCTGTGTATTCCTTGAATTTTATGGCTGACAACTATATAGAACTTTCCCATTTAGTTTTTTTCTGAGGACTGCAGGAAAATTAAGCAAGATAATTTAACAATGTGTTTCAGGGTATTTATTTTTACATCAGCACAATACTGTTTACTGGTGCTTACCTTGTGATCTACTGTAGGCTGCAGATATTCTTCTGAGGAACTTTAATCTAAATTGCCATTGTCACCAGATTCTCATATTTGAGGGATTTGTTATTGTTCCCTAACTCTATAACTCTGTACCTTCCGGAACTGCATCCTATTCTTTTAAGTCTACTTTCTCCCTATTTTTCAAGATACTTTTGACTGCTTATCCTTTAACAGGTATGCAATTTGTCAGTTTGATATCATCTACAAACTCAAATATACCTCATACTGATTTGCCCACATCTCTCATGAAAATATGGGGCATTACCAGACTGGAAAATAGCTAGACTGTGATGTCCTTTCATTTTGACAGAGTAACTGTTTTCTGAAGGCAGCATTTCCAATAAAAGTGGCATACATCTTACGATACTTTCCTCTAGAGTTACCCCAGTTTGCTCAAGACCATCCCCTGAAGCAGCTGCAAAGCCTTACTAATGGTAAGGTGTGTGCCAACTGCTTGTTCTTGCCTAGCACCAGCCCTGACACTTTTCACATCTCGTGGAATACAGGCACTAAATACAAGTAGCCACATTTTCCCAGAGCTCTGTGTTGATACTAGCTAATGCACTGGTGGCCTCCAGCAAGAGCTAGGCAATCTTTAATTACTCAGAAAGCCCCTAGACAGGGAAATCGGGAAGGCTGATGTTGAAATCCTTCCAAATTGCTAGTTTAAGTTTGTATCTGGCACCATGCGGGTGCTGTGGGCAGCCCACCACACGAGCCTGCAGGTATGCAGACCATTTGTATTGATGGCTATAACTAATTTTAGCTTGAAAAAACAAACAGCCTATCTGTGGTTTTATTCAAAAATTGTAGTGGAATTCAATTATGAATGCCTGCTCAGAACCATTTAAATCAGAAGTTGCTGTTTTTGAGAGATATAAAAATGGAGTTGAACATTACAGCCTGTAAAAGGCAAAAAACAGTTTGTACTTAACTTGAAAAAATAACAAAACAAAAAAATCCCAGGGAGACCAGTGAGGACATAAAGTTAAAATGAGTCTTTAACAGTCTGCTAACTGTTGTAATCACTTACTACATCTACAACAACTTCTTATAGTAATAATCATGCTCACATCATTTTTATTTTTGTTTTGCAGTGGAACACTGTATTGCAGCATATGTGGAGGCTTCAACAAATGCCTGTCTCTACATGCTGATGACTGCACTTTTTGGCTGAAAATTCTCTGTGTGGTTTCAGCCCGAGGGCTTTTTTTTTCCACCCCCCCTAGTTTATATGTGATTTATCCAGAAGTTCATGGAAGAAAAAAGAATTCTTTTTCTGCTGTGAAATGAGTAGTCTCATTTTCAGAAGTGTCAAGCAGTCAGAAATCCCACTGAAATCAAAAGGAGCTGCAGGTGCTGAACACTTCAAATCAAGCTATTCCTTTCTTTGTCTTCATGTGCATAGTCAAAATGACAACATTGTAGGCTGAAACTTTCCTCTTAACTACTCTCTATGGAGTATTAGTCTGAAGGCTGTTTTTTCAACTGAATAATGATTGTGGTGTTTGACAATCAAATTTCACTCCCTCCTATTTGCAGGCGCTGCAGAGGCTGCAAGGAAAGCTCCGTCCCCTGTGCTGTGGGTGCATCCTCCCCTTCTGAGCACTGAGGGCTGCACTTTTCCTGGGGTAGGTATTTTGTTCAATGCCTCTTCAAACCTGCAAGCTTGGGGTAGCTGCTGTCACCTTATGATTCAACTGCTCATTTCACCCACACACCTATTTTTTGAGCTGGAACACCAAACTGGAGCACAGGAGCTGCCTGCCTGGTGCTATCAACCAATGAAATTGGTGCAATGGTGCTCCTGCAGTGACTTGAGCCAAACCTGCCTCTGAATAACCAATTTCACTGTGCTACTCTGTGTAAGGGACACCCCTATAACCACCTTGGGCATATTTGGTACATGGCTAAACTCAGACATGGCCTTTGTATGCACCTACAGGAGCAGGGAAGATGTGTCATGATGTAGCCTTCAGGTTAACCCTCTGCAGGCCTCTTTGTTGCTCAACAATACAGCAGTGCCTGCAAGACCTTGCCTTGGTGTTGCAAGTAGGCAGGGCTGACTGTTGCCCAGATGGACCTGCTGCTGGGCAGAGAAGAGAAACAGAGGATAGAAGAAAAAAAGCAGGATCTGACTCGAGTTCAATGTTACTTGCTATGTGCGTGAGCTGAAGGGTGACAAGATACTAATACCCATGTTGTGCTCACCCCTTCTCCTTGTGAATCTCCTCATGCCTTATCCTGACATTATGCCTAAGAGTGGGAGTACAGGAAAATTGGGTGATTTATCTGATGTCACAGAAAAAGCTTGTGGCAAACCCAGGAACTGAATCCAGCTCTCCTGGGCTCTGGTTAACTGTATGTCCAAATTTCTCCTCTGCTTTCAGTGTATGTGGCTTTTCTCACATATCTTCCCACATCACGGGATAAATGCTATCCAATTGGAATCTCACAACCCTGATTTATTTAAGGCTGGCTGGCTATTTTGTTCCTTCGTCTGAGAAAGGCTTGGCCTAAGAGGGGTTTAAGGAATCTGATGATCTTCTTCCTGTTAGCTGAGTTCATACATTTCTGCAGTTGTTCTCACAGGAGATCAGGAGAAATTAAAAAAATATGATTACTAAGAAATATTTGGAGGTGTGGAGGTATTCAGTTAAAGTAAATCACCAGGTACTGCAGGACTCATCTCACTGTTTTAAGGAGATATAGTTTCAATAGAAGAAACAGGTCTAGTCCACTTGTATTTTTCTGAAGTGCCTTCTGTTAACAAGAATCTTCGCTGAAGTCAGTCAGAATTTTGAGTAAAAGCTGAGGGAGAGACTGTTTTCTTCTTTACAGCATGTTTCGTGTACAGAGCCAGCCTCTGCATCTCCAAATGGCCACATCTGACCTCCCTCATCATGCAGAGATCAGCACTATACATCTCTGAACTCAGAAGGGTTGAAGCCAAGTAGAGGAAAGAACAACCCAGGGGAAAGCAGAAGCTGTTTATACCAAATGAGCAACACATGTGATGCCATACGAGGCACCTTCTATGTAAAGCCTTTCAAGTCTTCCACTCCAGGGTACTCACATTTATGAGTATGAACACAGTAATCATAAGTTCTATTTTATGTTCGCAATGCAAAAAAATGACAGCCCTTCTGTAATTATAAACTGTTATTGCCACTTAAAGGACTTCTTGTTTTGCAAGTTGCTTCTGCAAAACAAACACAATAGAGAAATCTGTGGTTTGCTGATTGGTAGGTGAGTCAATGTTATCATCAAAACTGAAAAAACAAGCCTTTATTTTTAGATATTAAAAATGTAGCACAATAAACCCCAGTATTTTACAGACATGTTTTTGTTCATTATCTCTTTGCAATATGATCACTTTTAAGTAATATAACTTTCTTTATTTCTGTGTGGCCTAACAAAAAAATCAGAACAAAATGATAAGAGTATTTCTAGTGGCTGGTTATCCCCCAAAAGTTTGAGTAATGGCATTTGTCTTTTTAAATCATTTTCGGGTGAGGTTACTGGTTCTTTTGGGTAAAGCTGTGAAAACACATTTGTGGGTTCCAGTTTGGCTTACAGGAATGCAAACAGTTAGCAGCCATGTCAGTGACAGGATTTACAAAACATAGCAGAATGTATCTCAAGAGTTACCTGGTGTAAAAACTTCTGTATTTTGCCAGTAGGCTTCAGAGCTAGGGTGGCACCTGTGAAGATGTTTTTATTGTCACCTTTCTGTATTCCTCTTGTGATTGTCATGTGCCTTTTTCACTTTCAGAATGCTGCTAAGGAGTAATATCAGCATCTTTGATCTTACCAAGGTATTAGGTGACTGCAGCATCACACTTATTTTTCCACACAAAGGTAAAAATAATAGTCTTTTTCCCCTTAGGAAAAATGTGCTTTTCTTGCCACATTTTACAATTCTGATGCCTTTTACAATTTATTCTATTTTATTTTTTTTTTCAGGAGTTGTGAATATACCTTGCCTGCTTTCCATCTCCTGTTGTAGCACCCAAGTATCAAAGCATGCTATATGAGGTGGGTGAAATTGAACCCCCTTCAAAAAGTGCAAAGGAAGCAGGTTAGAACAGGATACTGGAATACATGAGGAGTGAATGGAGGTGCTTGCGACAGTGGGAGAGCAAAGATAAAGGCAAGAAAAAGGGTGAGGAGGAAATATTACAGACATGTCCTGTGTTTAAGATTGCTTTCATATATATTTACCATCAGTTATTACACTAAATAGCATATCTGAGCCATTGTGCTGGTAGAAACTGTCTCTCAGCTAGTGCAATGAAACAATGTTTAGCAAGTGTTGATTTTTAGTGGCATCAGCTTTCACACTGGATCTTGTGTGAGGGCAGGAATAAGCAGGTACTGTTTAAATATACAAGCAACATATATAAGTATACAAGCAGTATATGTTCTCTGTTGTGTTTTGGAAGAAAAGATTTTATTGTATGGATCATGTAGAAAAATATTTTCATTAACCACATGATATTGTAATCATGGTGTTTAAGCAAGTCAAATTTCACCAAGAGGAAGAAAAAACACACCAGTTTGAATCAGAACAGATCTGATGCAATTTTATAGTGCCTGCTCCTTGCTTGAGCTAAATAAAACACTGCAGTAAAAGTAACTGCAGGTTTCTATTGCCTTCTGCCAAATTCAAGAGATGTTTTGTCTTGCATCTGGAAAATGGAGACAATGATAAAGGAATTAAAAGTATGGGACTGAAGAATGAAGAAGAGACCTCAAAAGGACCAACATTACTTTCTCTCAGGACATCAGATGCCAAGAGCAGAGCTGGGCAGAATCTATCCAAACCTATTTGAACATAGCATAATCCTCTACTTGAGTGGGATTAACTATGGCCACTGCCAGCCTTTAGGAACCTACTCTAGAATATATAGAAAAAAGTAATATACAGAGAGAAACATTCCTTGGGGATTTCCAGAAGCCCCTGTTTTAGTTTTGTTCTATTCTTGCACATGGCTTAATATTTCTCATTAATTTAATCTGAAATGCCTATAAATCTTAATATGTTTCTCATATATAAAACACCCTTAAAGGTAGCAGCTTTTAAGTAAGCTGTACACAAGCTATAATTCGTAGAACATTATCATGCCACAGAAATGGTTGCCTTTTGATCACATTATAAAATTATTTTATTTCTTCTTGACAATTGTATGGCTAATGAGTACAGGCTGATCATACTGGGGAAACACATCCAGCCCAGCCAAGCCTGTCTTCCTGG
The DNA here is from genome assembly GCF_000747805.2 of Chaetura pelagica. Taxonomy (NCBI): domain Eukaryota; kingdom Metazoa; phylum Chordata; class Aves; order Apodiformes; family Apodidae; genus Chaetura; species Chaetura pelagica. The sequence goes on along the minus strand of NW_009953390.1, from coordinate 430,725 downwards.
AACAGCAACGTGGCAAACACTTATGCCTTTACCTGCTGAAATGTAATGCGCTTCTCAGAGGACATGAGCCTTTCTTGTTTGAAGTGTCAACAAAATACACTTCCGATGGTAAAATTCCAGCATCAGAGTGATCCTTTAACATAAAAGGTACAAAGAAAATGCCACTTAGTCCATACATCAGCCATGTCGTGATCCGTATAGCTAATCCCACAGAATGCCATGTTTCAGGCAGAGCCTTAATCTTAAATGGATGTGCAAGGTTAAAGGACAGGAATGCAAACAGCCTGCTAAATCTTAAAGCCTGGGTATTTCTCAGGTGGTAGGACTGCAATTTAGAACTCTTATTTCTTCATTCTGATGACGACCTTGCTGATCTGCACATGATGGATCATTCTGAGATACGTACCATTGAGAGGCATGGGATGAATGAACTCCTCTGCCCCTTCCAAAAACATGCAGTCTGAAGAGATTTTTAGTACAATATGACATCTCTAATATATACAGAGCGAAGAGTTTATTTCAGGAAGCTTTAAAAAGCACATTATACAGAAGATTCATTACTGAAGAGTTGCTATGAGGTTTTGGTAGTGCAGGCAGAAGATATAGTTACAAAATGTAAATAAAATTTACTTAGTAAAATGGCAAAGGAACCCTCTGAATGAAATTCCTTCAGTCTAGCAGCCCATTCAAAGTTTAAGACCGCTCAAGTTCCACCTAAGCCCCCAGCAGAGTCATTGAGATTTCATCTAGATTTCGGTGACATGCAAAGACGTGCCCTGGAATCCAGAGACCAGAGGAATGAAAAAAGACACTTCAAGTGTATGGAATTGCTTTTAAAAATACTTTTTTCATCCACTCCCCTTGGTTAGTTTGATTGAATAATTTAAAATTGCTGATTTAGTTAACTTGCTTTGATGCTACTGCCTGGCCAGTAGTTTTCTGCAGAGAAATTAAACCTTTTGAACCAGAAAAAAACCCCACCAAAACCAAACCAACACTAAAAAAACCCCTTTGGGTCATTGCCCTGCCTTTTCAGGAGTTCACCTGTTTGCTTATGTCACGTTTGTTTGTTCTGCAGTAAATTCAGCACTGGGATAGTCCCTTTAGTGAGTTATTTGTATGTTTTGCCACTGTCTGAAGCAGTACTTAGCCAAGGTCTCTTGGGGGAAAGCAATGCATGAATAATTTTTTTAATCCATTACCAATTTTGTAAGTAAAATGAAAAAAAACACACCCTTGCTTAATTGCAAAAAAATGTATTTTTTCAAACCTTAGCAAGGAATATTATTGACACTTTGGCATCTACTCTGCTGCTAAGAAAAAAAAAAAAAGGTAAAATCCAATCCCCTAGTCTTGACAGACTTCAATTGCCCTCAGCTTTTAGGAGACAAAATGAAAATAATTTAAACCTGAATAAGCAACTCTAGATTTTATTTAACATCTTGTCTTTCACTGTTTCAAAACAGAATGAAGTAAACTTACAAAGAATTCTCACTTGGGTTAAAGTCTGCTGCCCCTGGTCCTCAGGACCTGGGCTGGCATTGTCTGGAGGCACTGCCACCACACAGGGGGTCTTGCTTTCCTCTTCTTCTTCTCCCTCCTACCTCAAAAGCTGCTGTGCGCGATGCTTCCCTGGAGGGCTGTGAAACCCCTGAACAGCTTCCTCAAAATCTGCTCATAAACTTAGCCCACACACAGCACAACCAAGCCACTTCCATGGGGTCCTCCACAGTGGTCACATTTATTTGGTCATGTGGGTGTCATATAGGCTATTAATAGACAGGATGAACGTAATACAGAAAAAGCAGAGCTTGGGGTATTGCTCTGAACATAGATCTTATAAGTGTTATGGCTCCAGCAGAACCTGAGTTGAGCATTTAAGACAGTCTTTGCCAAATTGCATACATTTCATGTCCCATCACTACAGCATTTATTCCTCTTGCCTTTCTCATGAGTGAATAAAAACCAAGAGAGATGTGTCTCTGGAAGAAAAACCCAAGAAAATAAGTACCACTTGAGAAATTCTTATAAGGAAGCCAAGCCAATCCACAAATGTAAAGTTTCTATTTCCCTTTCTTTAACGAGATGCCAAAGGCTGTGTCTCCATGGCTGGTAGCATGCCTATGCCAGGGACCTGGGCTGAGCTGGATGCTTGTCTATGAAAGCTGAAAGGTGGTAAAGATAAAAAGCAGATTCACAAAATACTTTTCAACCATGACTTACTCTGAGATTAATGGGAGTTCATTTCAGGGCAAAGACAAACAAGCTGGCTGAAAAAAACAGGAATGTGAGCTTCTCTTGTCCAGGGATGGATGTGTTTCATCTTGACAGACTTTAGCCATCTAAAAGTCAGAGGTCCATCCCAAAATAGTTGTCTTCAATCCCTGCACAGGGAACAGTGAACAGGCACTTCCAGAGGGTTATTCCTTCCACCCATTCCCATCCAAGATGTGTTGTCCTGGGTCAGTGCCTGTCTCCCTCAATTGTCTCTGGGGAGGGACTAGACAGCTAGGTGACTAGCCCTTTTCCTCTTCAGTCTTAATTTGTTTTTAATTGTGGGTAAGGCTGATGTGGTTTAGATGTGACTATAAGGTGTGTCACAACGCTACCATGGTCTAAGGACTATGCTGAACTGTCCATTCAGAGATTGCCTATGGCTTGAATTCTATGTATAGGTTGATTCTGCAGTGAGCTGGAGATTGGCAGGGGCTGAAAAAGAGCACATTTAGTGTACAGCTTTAAATTGCACCAGAGCTTACAGAGTTCATCTGCAAATTTAATCAAATACTCATGCACAGAAAAAATAATCTGAGTCCATATTCAACAGATGCACTGCAGTGGCTGATTGTGCCAAAAGAACAACAAGGTCCAGTTTAAAGATTAATTTGTTTATATTGGGATATAGTTTAAAAATCAGATGGCTTTCAAGTCAGTGAGTGTTCTGGTTTTAGCAGAGATTTTATAGATATGACTTGCATGAAAAAAAGCTGTGCTGAGCTTCTCTTTCAAAAATTTGTTTGCTTTATGTTCCTTTTATTAAATGGGGTCAGGAGTAACCTCAACACCTCCAATAATATTAATGAAGGTGTTCAGAGTTACTCTGATGTAAAATGTGTAGAAAAATAGCCTGAAAAGGGAGCAGGGACTTCTAAATTACCTCAGGACCACTTCAAGCATGGTTCAATAGGCAGATTCTGCTGTCACACTGGTCTGTAGTGCCATGGAATCTTCTTTAAAAATGTAGGTACTACTTGCTCTCAGCATACTGTGGTCAAGACATTGAAGATATAATGGAGCTAGAGTGGCTGGAGATTGTCTGAAGACCACACAAGTGAGGGAGGTGGGATTCATTTAATCTAACCTGTCTAAAAACTACAGGTCTGGTTAAGCTAGTGGTTTAGCCTGCTCTTTAATCAGTGCAAAGAGGGACACGTCTCCAGACCTAAGCCAGCTTAGACATTTAGGATGCCGTGGGATGAACCACATCACATTTGCCTGGGCCACCTGTTTGGATAAGGTGTCTCACTTTTAGAAGTTTGACAGAAAACTTCCCACCAAGATGAAAGAGAATTTTTTTCTGGTCCAGAGACTGCAAGTCAGAAGTTGACATGAATGGCTGTCAGGTTGCTAACAGAGTGCTGAGGTAGCTTCCAAATGAGAAAATCATGGTTTTCTCCTTCTTCAAAAAAGAGCGTAACTCCTGTAGGTAAGCTGAAGGGTTAAAAATCTAACTCTTGAGGAGACAAGGACAGTGGATTTTTCCACAGGTTTAAGGACTTGGAAAGGGCATTACACTATTGTCACCTTTTGCCCTCTCCCTTTACCAACTGCTGACATGAAGCAGAATCTGTCTGAATATGAGGATTAATGTAATGGCTGCTTTTATTCCTCAGTACTTTTCCGGATGAAATTTGATCACTCTTCTCCACATTCCTGTTCCTCACCTGCTCTGGGAGGCAAACACAATTATTTGAAAACAAAAGCAGTCCAGGTCAGAAAGCTCATATGATATTTCACTTGAACTCTCACTAGTATTTCTCTAATTAAATACAGTTAATTCCATACTGTCTAGTTTTAGTCAGTAGGAAAACCAACTTTCTCCTGACTTTTTCACTAATGTTTTTGAAAGCATATTTGTTGCTTTATTTATTTATAAATATGAACCGCCCAAGACAATACTGATGATACATGTCTTTTGTTCTGGACCAATAGGGATGTCAAAATCAAAATTTTACTGTACTACAGCATCTTTGGAGGATTAGTGTCATGATGCTGTTGAGGACGTTGCCTGAAATCCTTATCAACAATTGATAGGCAGTTGTCCAGGTCTGGTTAGAGTACGGTCATGGAAGTTTCTTCCAACATACTCATCCAGGTGTCCTTTGTATGGAAGCTGAAAATCCAGGCAGGGTGGCTTGTGCATTCCTTAGATTCACCTTGATATCCATCAAATTGAGTGGCTGGAAAGCCGCCCAGCACAGAAAGACCTAGGGGTGTTGATTGACAGCAACTGAAAGTTACCCAGCAGTGCATCCAGGTGGCCAAGAAGGCCAACAGTGTCCTGGCTTGTACCAGAAATAGTATGGCCAGCAGGAGTAAGGAAGCTATCATTCCCTTGTACTTGGCACTGGAGAAGCCTGTGTTCTGTTTTGGGGCCCTCACTACAAGAAGGACATTAAGATGCTGAAATGTGTCCAGAGAAGGGCAACAAAGCTGGTGAAGGGTCTGGAGAACCAGTCTTATGAGGAGCAGCTGAGGGAACTGGGGTTATTTGGTCTGGGGAAAAGGAGGCTGAGGGCTGACCTTACTGGTTTCTACAGCTACTTGAATCACAGAATCTTTGGGGCTAGAAGGGACCTCAAAAGATCATCTAGTCCAACCCCCCTGCCAGAGCAGGATCACCTAGAGCACATCACACAGGAGCTTGTAAGATGGGTTTTGAATGTCTCCAGAGAAGGAGACTCCACAACCTCTCTGGGCAGCCTGTTCCAGGGCTCTGTCACTCTCACAGGAAATAAGTTTTTTTCTGATATTTACATGGAACTTCCTATGCTCCAGTTTGCATCCATTGCCCCTTGTCCTATCACTGACATCACTGAAAAAAGCCTGGCTCCATCTTCCTGACACTCACTCTTTACATATTTGTAAACATTGATGAGGTTGCCCCTCAGTCTCCTTTTCTCCAAGCTAAAGAGACCCAGCTCCCTCAGCCTTTCCTCATCAGGGAGATGTTCCACACCCTTAAGGATCTCTGTAGCTCTGTGCTGGAATCTTTCAAGCAGTTCCCTGACCTTCTGGAACTGTGGGGCCCAGAACTGGACACAATATTCCAGATGTGGTCTCACCAAGGCAGAATAGAGGGGGAGGAGAACCTCTCTAACCACACCCTTTCTAATGCACCCCAGGATGCCATTGGCCTTCTTGGCCACAAGGGCACATTGCTGGCTCATGGTCATCCTCCTGTCTACCAGGACCCCCAGGTCCCTTTCTCCTACACTGCTCTCTAGCAGGTCAGCCCCCAACCTGTGCTGGTACATGGGGTTGTTCTTCCCCAGATGCAGGACTCTACACTTGCCCTTGTTGAATTTCATCAAATTTCTCCCTGTCCAAATCTCCAGCCTGTCCAGGTTTTCTGAACAGCAGCACAGCCTTCTGGTGTGTCAGCTACTCCTCCCAGTTTAGTGTCATCAGCAAACTTCCTGAGGGTATATTCTGTTCCCTCACCCAGGTCACTGATGAAAATACTGAACAGTACTGGTCCCAGTACTGATCCCTGAGGGGTGACCCACTAGTCACAGACCTCCAACTAGATTCTGTCCCTTTGACCAGAATGGGACCTGAAAAGAGGTTGTAGCAAGGTAGGGGTTGGTCTCCCAAGTAACAAGTGATAGGATAAAATAGTGATAGGAGAAAATAGTCTCAAAGTGTGCCAGGGGAGGCTTAGATTAGATATTAGAAGAAACTTCTTCAGTGAAAGGGTATTTAAACATTGGAACATGCTCAAGGGAAGTGATTGAATTACCATCCCTGGAGGTGTAGATGTGGTGCTTAGGAATATGGTCTAGCACTGGGCTTGGCAGAGCTAGGTTAATGGTTGTACTCAATGATCTTAGAAGTCTTTTCCAATCAGAATGATTCTGTGATTCTGTGAAATTGCAACTGCAAGGTCAAACTCAGCTTGGAAGTGTTCCTGCATCCCCCAGTTCTGACATAGCCGACAATAATTAATATGACAAATATTTTCCTGGGCTACAGGCTCTCAGTCTTACATGCAGCTTGGAAAACACTGCAGACTGCTCTTAAAACATTGTATATTACAGAAAACATTCATGGGTCCCACACAGGCTCTCAAGTAATGCTGTACTTTACCATCTCTTTGCAGAAGCTTTTGTGTCGGTCTTTGCTTAAATGTATTTTAGAAAGTATCAGTTGCCTCAAAGGTGTGATTGAGCCCCAAAACTGTATGCATACGGCAAATAAAGATGAAGGAATATTTTTTCCTTAATATTTTAGTTAGAAGGCCTTCACTGGAGTGGCTAGAATCAGTGGCTTTAACAACAATGAACATATTTTGGAAGCGTGTTGTTGAGCAAGTTCTGGAATGAGGAATCAACGTTTGCTGAGCATTTTCACAAGCCAGAGAGTTGTGAGGACTGTAATATCTTGCTTGTAGTTGTTTTTTCTCCCACCCATTTTGTTCAGAAATTGAAACAAAAAAAAAATGTGACACTCCTTAAAATTATCCATCCAGAGCAGAAAAATCAGTACTGCTGAAAAACTTGTTATTACCCAAATAAAAGCACATATCAAATTACTTCCTTTTATATATGTAAATGCCTATAAAGTTGTTAATCACATGATAATATGTATTTTCCTAAGTGTCACAATATAATATTACAATTTTTTCTAGAAACGTAAAAATGCAAGAAAATACGGAGGAACATTATTTGTATTAAAATTCAATGTTATCTTAGTTAACAAGTCAGTTAACAAGATCACGTCCAGAAGATCTTGTGCTTCTTTTACTCAGCTCCTGCTGAGCTGAGTATGACTTTTGCTATGCAGAGATCAAGTGAGCACCCTGTTAATTGCACTAGAGGTGTACAAAGGGCATTAGATAGAAACATAATCTGACAGGAAAATGAGAGAAGCAATAGGATGGAAACAACTGCCACCCTGTTTATACAGAGTAGTAGCCTGCTATGCGAATGAGAGTGGCAGCTAGGAGGAAGTTTCAGTACTGTCCAAACATTTTATTTTTACAGTGCTATAATAATGAGCCAGCACAAGAATGACTGTGGTTGAAAACTGAGTTAGCATGAGGCACGAACTCAGGCCAGGAATGCACCAAAGTACATCCCTGGAGCCTGTTCATGGCAGCAGCTGCTTGACGTGTGCTGGAGAATTCCCAGCTTTATCCATGATTGCAGTTAGGGACTGAAGGATCCTCTTTAGCTCCCATTTTTATCACTCTGCTTTTAGTGCATGGCAGCAACATCAGAAACACCTGAACCCTCCATTACATGAGAGCGTGATATGCAAAGTGCATATGGGGTCCTGTGGCAGAAGGAATAAAGCCAGCGCATGCATTTAGTGATGGACTCAGTTTTCTTCCTACTTTATTGTTGGAAGTTTTATGCTTAGCA
>NW_009953390.1:417859-422897 GCF_000747805.2 Chaetura pelagica | reverse complement strand
GGGAAAGAGCCTGGGGAAAGGTGGAGAGGAGAAAATGTGAGTGTAGTATCAGAAGGGGTTCCAGAGCTGCCATGTTCCCTTGGGTGCTGATCTGAAGCTTTCTGTGAAGTTGCTTTGATAGCCACAGGTACAGCAGGAGAGGAATATTTGAAACAAGGTGGCAGAGGATAAAGAAGAACATGTGGTCCTTTGAGGCTCTAGAGGAGATGCAGTTTCATGGGAGCAAAGAAATACAGGAAGTACAGTCAGTATAGAAAAACCCACTTGCTATTAAAAAGATCTCTTGTAGCACTGAAGCCTACAACTACCAAACTGGGACATTTTACCCAGTTTAAGCAGAATTTGTTTTTCTTTTTTTGCTTGTAGTATCTTAGCTGAACTGGGGTAACCTGTCTACCAAAAAAGTTTCCTTTAAAATCTCTCAGTGAACCCTGCACTGGCCAGCCTGCTCTCCCACAGCAGAGCCGCTCCACTGGTGGGTGTGGAGCAGAATCTGCCCTTTTGACCTTCATGTGTTCCAGAAATAATTTGGGAAATGTGGAAGTTTTTCTTTGTCCTCAGCTCTGCGGTGGTTTGTAATAGAAGCCAATACATGACAGTAACAAAAGGAAGCTGTCAGGTTGATAACTCTGCACTGAACTCAAGTGTAAGTGCTCTCCATCCACAAACAGCTACATTTCTCTCCCATTCATCTCCTGAATGCGTGCTCAGATTTTACTTTGGCTCTTTTGTAGATGCTTGTTTTTGCAATTTGGACAGGTGAAACCAGCAAGTATGCAATTTGTGTAAACTAAGTGTTCTGTTAAGTGAGAAAAACTTTAAAGTGTACTGGCTACAGCTCTGATTTCCACTCCAGCACTGGGACAGGACATGTGGAAGAGTTCTTTATTTTGAAAGCAAGTTCCTTAAGAAAAACAGAGTGATTTTTGAAAGGTGGAGATATATATGAATTATGATCTTTCTAAAAAAATCCCACAAATAAAAAACAACCCAATGACCCAAAACCTCAGTAGCAAAAAAAAGTAACCTGTGAGTGAACTTTAAGGCTGTTATATTATTTTTATAAAAGTAAGCTGACAATCTGTGTTTCAAAATGAAGACTGTTCCATGGAAGAGATCTATGGCTGGACTATTTTGCTATGTCTTAGTATTAAAAAACAACCCATCTGAAAATTCTCCTGCTAGATATCCTGATGAAAACCAGAGTAGTGGCACAGATCCAAAGGAATCAATGGAGACATATCAATTTTTACCTATTGCCGGTTTAACTCTTGATTTGTATTCAAGATCTTCAGCTCTTAGGACTACTGCTAAACACTGATTTTCTCCCTGGTAGGATGCAGCAATGGATGAAGCAAAACACCTTGAAGTAGAGAAATATAGCAAAGAAGATGTGGGGGAGAACCAAGCACAAGAACAAGTGTGTAAGTGGCTTCTACGATTATCATCGGATGATCTCATGTAGCTGAGAGCTGGACTTGGTTTGCTCAGGTATCTGCACAGCTGGTTCTGCAGTGGGAAGGGAACCGCGTGGCACCATCAGTGATGTCATCAGCAGTGACGGTGCTGGGCAGGTCACCAGCACAGTCTGGGAGGAGGTGGTTTGTCCTGTGGGTAACCCTTGCCAGCCCCGACGTCTTCTGGATCAGAGGCAGTGAGCTCAGCTCTAATGCGCTAGATAGCATAATGACCTGAATATTTTTGTCTGAGGGAAAACAAATATTCTAAAAGTATTGACCAAATAAGCTAATATCATCCCACATAGGATTTCTAAGGAATTCTAGCTATTCTAGAGATAAAGATAACATTAATTGGAGCACTACCAGCTAAAGCAAGCCCAGTTCCTAGTAGTGGAAAGACTTATGTAATCTTGGTGGTGATAAGGACAAGCTGGGAAATGGGTGAAGGAGAAACTGAGCAACAGCATAAATTCACCTCCCTGACCCCCATCTAATGTGCTCCTTCTTACATCCACTCTTACAAGAGTGTATCTTTAAGCCAGTTATTTCTCTGCTAATGGGTCTTCAAAGTGCCTGGAAAGAGGAAAGACTTTTATTTTATAATTATTTTTACTTTGCCAGAAGATAAGGCAAACTTTGAGGACATAAAGCATCAACTTTGCTTTAGTTATATGTATGTGATGAACAAGATCTTTATTCGGATATTTGTCCTCTACCATGTTTTGGAGGTTGCTGGTGAAGCAGCGATTCAAGACCTCTGTGGAGAGCTGGATGGACTGAAAAGAAATAAAGTTCTACTTCACAAGAAGGTTTTCAAAGACTAAAGCAACACTTTAACCCAGTGAATATAGCACAGTTGTTTGCAGTTATTATTATAACACAAGAACAAAGTGCCACTTCTTGATGGGATGATGTATTTAAAGCAATGGTGACTCCCAAATTCAAGATAATAGTTTGTGAAGATTGCACTAATGACCTTGTTTTTTTAGCTTTTTCCTTGAGTAATTACTCCTGGACACTGCTGGAGGCCTGAACTACTTTGGCTACATTTAGGGTCTGATAAGTCACTACAGAAGATGAGCAGCAAAAACTTTACCAGATATCTGCTTTTTCCTGTCAAGGTGGAGATGGGGCCACTGTGCCTCTCTAGACTGAATGGATAGGACAATGGGAGAGGTGTAATGGGATGCACAAAGACCAAGATTTCCAAATGCATCCTTATGTACATCAGATGTTAGTAACTGAAGCATGTGAAAAAAACAACAAACAAACACCCAGAAATGGCATAATTCTGTATTGTGAAGAAAACATCACAAATAGTTTTATTTCAAGAAGCAGGTCCCAGATACAGAATGAGACTAGTAATAACAATTGATTTCATGCTTAATCTTGAAAAGGTAACACAAGAAGAGGTGATTAAAGTTCAAGATAGATGAATACACCAAGCTTCCATTTAAATTGTGTTATGCTCATCTTTGCACATTCCCTATGTTAGCTGCTGATTTTTTGGCTTCCTATTTTGTTGGGCTATGTAAGGTCATCCAGAATCATCTACATGTATCTAAATGATGGCATGGTATTTATTTATTGCCAGTTATTTCTTTGCCAAAATAAAAAATAGCTGGAGACTTAAAATAGATGCTTGCATTATTCCCCATGGTCTCTTCAAACTTAAGAAGCTGGAGCCATTAATAGAGCCAAATTGAAGTGCATGTGACTGATAAAACTTAACACATACAACAGAAGTTGAGTGATACTCAGAGCCTGCAGTTTTAATGACAAAACAAACCAATAAATCATTTCAAATGAATCATATAAACACGTAATAAGAACATCTATTTACTTGTCCAAACCTTGAGAAAAGTCATTTGTTACTTCAAGCAGTGCAGCAGTTACTGAGTGCTTTGCTTTGCCTTCAGATCAAGATGTATGAACCAGATCACTGGAAATGCATTGGATGTTTTAATGCGTCTCCTGGATTTTGACTCTCATTTGGCCTCCCAGGCTGCTTGCAAGGATATTCTGATCATTCAGTATGGCTATTTAGGTGTTTAAGGGAATCTTGAGTCACCTGGTACTTAGAGTTGTTGGAAAGGAGCTCTCTGCCCTCCAACCATCAGCTCTCGCAGTAGTGATGACCTGCTTTGCCACAGCCAAAGTCTGGTACAAGCCCTACTTTTGTGCACAGGTGTTGCCTACCTGTTGTCTCTCTCCCACCCAAATTCTGTCATGATGACTAGCACTTTGGCAGGTAATAAACATCTGATCCATCATAACAATAGGTAAAGGAAAAAAAAAAGGCTACAGGGTGCTTATTTAGATATGTTACTTAGTCAGAACGTCAGGTGGAATGAAATAGCTGAGAGAAGAATCTCTGTACTTCTTCTTTTAATGACAGACAAAACAACAGCTACACAGAGAACTTTATGTAAACTCACCCCTGCAAAATTCCTTAGGGACACTTTGGGTGTCTCTATAAGCTAATACAAAGCAAGAATCTGATGGGTTTTAGAAAGGAAATAATATTTGTTTAGAAAAGGACACCTGTACTGTAGGAATGAATGCTGAATACTTTCTTAGAGAGGCTTAGAGACTGACTTTTCTTTCCTGAGGATTCTCTGCAGTTAAAAAATTCTGTTTCACAGGTGTTATGTGTTAAATAAGATGTAACATCTCTGTGTTTTCAGCCTTTGGCTTTGATTTGCTGGGCTGCAGTGAGGCAGATTGAATTCCCACAAAGGTCCTTCTGCTTGACCACACGGTGTTTTCCCCAGGCAGGGCCACACCTGTTGCTGCAGCAGCTGTAGGAGACTGCACAATGACAATGGGTCCTGCAGATGCTGGTAGAGGAGAAGTGATGGTTTAAGAATGGCTTCAGTGTTCATGTTGATGGTTGAGGCACAGAATACCAGGCTACTAGCAAAGGCAGATTGAGCATGTGATTTTCTTATCGATTGTATGGGCACACTCTTGCTGTGATCTTTCAAGATGTGATCTCCTTTTCAGTATACATGGAGATGCCTTTTCATGGCAGGTAGAGAAAGCAGGTAATAGCTTCAAAAACTGCTAGTGTAGGCTTAAGTCAGAGGTGTTTGTTAGCTAGATACTGTCTCTCAAATCTCTGTGATAGTCATGTGTGGTACTGATGATATTTTATGGAAGAAAGGTTGTACGTGTCTTTAAAATCTCAATTTTAGCATTGCTAAAGATCTATGTGGCTTGAGGATATGACTAGCAGCTTATTCCTGCAGATAAAATTATTGGGATCCTCTGAATTGCCCTGCACTGAAGGATCCATGAAGGACTTTGTGACAGAAGGAAGTGCAGTTTACTCTTTTAGACAGCTCTTTCAATTTTTTTTAATTTTTTTTTAACTTGCCTATTTCTGTTGCATCTTATTCTTGACAAAATACCTGAATTATTTATGACCAAAATGCTTCACACATGATTACTAACTTTTGAAAAGAGTCTCTTTCTCAAGAGACCTTTAGATGGCTGGTATGGTTGACCACAAAGGCAAGACAGATATTTCATTGAATAATCAAAGGAAAAAGACTTGAAAGAGAAACCAAAAAGGA
>NW_009953390.1:368740-417180 GCF_000747805.2 Chaetura pelagica | reverse complement strand
GAAAGAGTGAGCTTGAATATACTTTACATGGGTCTATTTAGTTCACATTTTATTTGTACTGGGTACCATGAGAAACAGTACTGAACACTGCAGTGGAGCTCCAAGGACTTTTTTTATTCTTTCCTTGCATCCCAGAATTGATTGTTTTCTGAAAACAGGTACCTCAGTACTCTGGAAAGCTCATAGCTTTTTACCACATCTTCCTTTGTCTTCACCCTGGCAACTCTCTCATTCCCAGACCCAGATAAACCACATGACTTCTATACCCTAGTGCATGAACAGACAACTGAGCTGCTGCAGATTTCAGCCTGTGCGAATACGTAGGAGCTGGTTCCTTCTCCTGCCATATACTGCTGTGCTCTTATTTCCATGAGTACAAGCTGATTTTGCTGGAAGGGGCAGGATTTTATGAAATCTCAGAGTTTACATGGTGAGGCAGCAAGAGGCTCTGTGCTGGATTCCCCCTATTTAGTCTGTGGTTTTCCACTCAACCTTCCTGTGAACTAGGGAAGATCTATTGATATTGTGTTCTCATTTTAAACTGAAATATTGAAATATTTCACAGTAAAATGGCACTTTCCACCACTATTCCATACTCAGAGAGGCAAGGCATGAGATGCCTGGTCTTAAACTTTTGGAGGTCCGGGCGAAAGAAAGGCTGAGACTAGAAATCCTGTTGTATTGTGTTATCTGGGAAGATGGGAAAATGAGTCAGGCCAGGCCAGTCTCCCTGTGCTGCAAAGGATACTGTAACACAGCCATGTATGAGCTTGCTTACCTTCTCTACCTGCACCCTGACACATCCACATGGCTAAAAAGAAGATCTGCTAAATCACTGTCCTGACAGAGAGCTATGAAATAGCAGTTGCTCTGAAAAGCACCTATCAGAGACTCACTGGATGTTAATATGAGCAGACAAAGCCATCTCCTTTACATACTGGTAGGGTGCTGGAGAACACACCTGCCATTGCTTGTAGGAGACACTGAGTCTGACTCAACTTTCATTTGCATCAAAGTAACTCCATTGATTTTGTATGATTTATACTTGCTTTGCACCACTCAAACTGCTAGGAGGAGTTGTCTTAAGCTTCCTTCTTTCCATAATATCCATTCAACAAATTCAAACTCAGCTGAAACGGCCAATGTCTGTTGTCACTCACTCAATCTGCATTGCCCAACCCAGAAATTTCTGCCTTTTTACTGTAGAAAAAACTCCAACAAAGCTGTGTGTATGCTGAAAATGGTAACATTAAACCCTGGATCAAATACCCAAGACTCATGTTAGTTCTGTACAGCTCTTTATAATAGTCCCCGATGAGTTTAAATAAAGTTAGTAAATGCTGAAATCTATCCAGTGACTCTCAGGGAACTGTATACAATTCCTGCCTGGCAGATGGGCTGTATGAAGTTACAGCAGAAGCAGAGTTTAGAAAAGGCAGCTGGGCATTAACTGGGAGCCAGTATGACGTGAACTCAGTTGGTCAACAGTAGAGAAGAATCTAGCCTGAAACTTACCATTTCCTTATTTTCCATTCTTTCAAGGTTAAAGATAGGGTAGAAAATGAGTAAGGCCCCTTACTGATGAGGTAAATGCAGAAAAACTAATGTCTCCCAAAAAGCATCAATGTGGTTCTATCTATAGTGAACTGAAGATGCAGAAAGCTGTGGGGTAAGTCTGTCTATCTGAGGGCTCTCTATGTACTCCACATTGCAATCTGATTTGTATAATAACGTCAAGCTTACGTTGCAACTGTCCTGACAGAGAAGTTCTTGCTGTTTCCACATCTGTCATTTTCTGTTGCAGAGATCACTATTATCGTGGCTTTCAAGTTATTAACAAGGAGTAAAACACCTGAAGAAATGAATTTTATGTTCAGTTTGAGCAGGTAACTAGCTACAAGGAAAGTATAAAATAAGCTGAGTGTGATTAATAAAATTAATAACATGAATTCCTTATTTTCTGCAGCAGTAATTTGAACCTGTTGTCTAAGTTTTGTCCTTCGTTCCCATGGAATTCACCTTTCTCCAGTGTAGGCTGCTGTAACTGAGAAGTTTAAAATAGAGATAGAAATTACTCATAACCAAGGCACTTATTCACTACTATTCATGCTTGCTCCCTTAGCACTGTTGTTGCAGTTGTTTTTTTTTCCTATGGTAGCAAATAAACAAATTAACATAAACACTATTTAGTATGATGCTCTATTTAAGGGTGTTGAGACCATGGAGAGAAAAACATTTATGATGAAAGCTACATGAAGATCCACCTCACACTGACCTTGCATTTCTGTGATTTAAGCAGCCACTCTGCACGATTCTCAAGGTTTCCAAAGCAGTTTTGTTCAGCCTTTAGTTAAAGATAATTTCTAGCAATTGACCAGTTTTATTAATCGCTTGGGTGGTCATATAAACCAGTGTGCTTTGTACACAGTGACTGTAAAACTGCTGCATGTTTTATTATACAGTGACATACAGGCAGGAGGGAAGGCAGGATGGCTGCAGGCGAGGCGTATTTCTTGGAGCCTGAAGCAGTGAATGAAACTGATACTCAGGATTTAGAAAGAAAATCCCATCACCAGAGACAAAATTACAGTGCAGTGCCGCTTTTCCTTCCCACCAGATTTCCTGCAGGGAGATCCACAGAGCAGCCTGCAATTCCAGTCCACGAGGGCTAAATATAGGGCCCTGGCACTCCCCGGGTGCAGCGTTTCACATCTCGGGGGTGCTGGGGGCCTGTGGGGAGGACCCCTGTGATCAGCAAGCTGCACCGAGAGGCTGGCACTTCTGCAGGGCGAAATACAGCACACTCATAAACTTCAGGAGCAAGGGTGCTGCTCCAGGAGCCCCTTCAGCTCTGTGCTGCTCCCAGTGCGGACTGGGGACAGGTGGGACAGATGCAGGGGTGTCGGGGTGGCAGCAGCTCCAAAGAGACAGCATGTTTGTCTGCTTTTCCCTCCATCTGTGTCTGCCCTGGTGCTGGCACTGCCTCCTCGGGAGCAAATTGTTGGGTGTGCTTGGAGCAGCTGGCCCTAGCCTGATGTCAGCCTGCGTGTACCGGCTATAGGTGGGTGAAGTAAAAACAGCCCTTGCCTTCCTGTTTATGCACTCAGGCTTCCTCTGAGAAGTTCCTGAATAAAAACAGCCAGGCTTGACAAAATAGGCTTTCTATTTATTGTGTTGGGAGAGAGTATGGTGATGGTGAAAAGGGGCTGGGTTGACCCAAATAGCCTGCTTGTGGCTGTGGGTGGTGTGACACCAGGTGGCTTTGCAGAAGGGGGTTGCTTGTGGCCTGCTCCCTGCACCCAGGGGCAGCCCGTGTCCTGCCACACTCCACCACACTTACATCCCCCTCCATAGGAGACTGAGACAGAGAAAATTAATTTTACTGGATTTGTGGCATCTCAGGGTCCTTACTCTACCCTGAGGCATTTTTCCTCTTGGTCTTTCCCAGTTAGGCTGTTAAATTGGACTTTGGCTGTTTACCAGGAGCAGTAAAGAAGAAGTATTTTCAAATATGACTAGGGAGACATTTCTATAGGTAGGAAGGACGTTAGGTCCTGTATCTTAATTGTCTTTGGAGTCCTGGCTGTGGCTACTGCTGCTCCATAGTGTACTGTGGGAAAAAAGACCTAAAATATTTAGACACGGGATAACTGGGGGCCCAAGGGACACTAGAGGTCATTGAACCAAAATTCCCACTGAAAGTAGGGCTAACTTATAGCTAGATGTGATTGTTTGAAGCCTTGTTCAGATGCATTGTGAATATCTCAAGTGATGGAGATGCTCCTGCCTTTCTCAGCCTCTGTTCCAGTGTTGCATGACCCACACCAGATACGGTCAGATTCTCCATTGCTGCAGCTTCTTGTCCCTTCCTGTATTTCTCTGAGAAGACTGTGAATCTGTCTGCTCTAAAATCTCCCTCTAGGTAATTCAAGACAGTGACAAGATCCCTCCTTAGTCTTCTCCAAGGTGAAAAAACTCACTTGTCTCAGTATCTCTTAAAAAATCAGGTGCTCCAGCCCACTGACCTCTGATGGAAGTATCTCCAGCTTGTCAAAATCTCTCTAACACTGGGGAGTCCCCACTTAGGCTCGATATTCTAGATGGAACAGCACAGATGCCAAATAGAGAGGCTAACCTCTTCCCTCAGTGTTCCAGCTACAGTCTTGCTAATGTAGCTGATGTATGGTTAGTCTTTGAAGGGTGCACTGCTTGCTTATTTCTAACTTGTTGTTCAAGAACAGTTCAGTCCCTTCTTGTGGAACAGCTGCTCTGTCAGTTTGTCCCCAGCCTCTTCTCCTGCATGAGGTTTATTCTTTCCAGGTGCAACACTTTGCATTTGTCATATTTTGTGAAGTTCTTGTTGGCCTGCTCCTGTAGCCTGCTGAGGCCCCTCTACCAGCAGCCCTGGTCTTCAGTGTATTGACTGTTCCTCTGTCCTCATCCCCTCCCTTGTCTGTCTCTAGGGGTGCTACAGAAGACTGTGTCTGAAGCCCTGCTAAAGTTGAGTCAAATGGCATGTGCTGTTCTCTGCTTATCCACAAAATCAGTCATCCTATTTTAAAAAGCAATTGACTTGCCAGGGCAGTTTGTGCTTGGTAAGTTTATGCTACTTGCTCTCAGTCCCCTGCTGCTTCTTCTTGAAAATGGCTACTGTGAGGACTTTTATGTAGTCTTCACAGGAACTAAGGTGATGGTGATGATTCCTTAATTTTTTTGAAGTTATGTTTACCTGACTATAATGTTCTTCACATATAGGAACTCTTAATTTTTAGTAGTCTGGACTAAGATGTAAATATGAGGGCTAGAACTTAAGGGATCCATTAAATATTCCTTAGAGTCATCTGCATTCACTAAAAACTGGCACTTCTGATACTTGAGTGTTGGGCAAGACACAGCTATGTGTAGAAGACAGTCTTCCGTTTCTTAACTTATCAGAGGCAGGACAATATCAGACGAGCAGAAAAAATTGAGAAGAGATTACAGTTCTTTAAAATTGTACACCCCAAATGAGAGCTCTAACCATTAAAGCAGTTAAGTGTGTTCAAGTTTAAGAGTTTGCACAGTGCAGCTGATTCAAAATTAAACACTTACTAGGGTATTTTGCGGTATCAAGATTCGAACTATAAATGTGGAACAGAACCTCACACCTGCAGAAGGACAGCCAAAAGATCAAAACTCTGCCAATTTAACAGAAATAATACTATTGAGAAAACTTACTAATAGGTCCATTTTTATATATATAGGCCAGTCAGTAGAGGGCAACAATATGCTCAGTGATTTACAGAAAGTCAGGTGATCAATTAGAAAACCCAAGCTTTTCTGATGTAGAAAACCTAAGCTTTTCTGATATATCTGAACCAAGGAAAAAAGGAGAAAAAAGAATCCTTCTGCCTCTTCTATCTTAGATTAAAGTGTGAGAAAACTTCTTCAATGCTGCTGGTTTTGACAAATCAATTTCAAGTGTGTGTAAGGTGGCACAGAACATAGTGTCCCTGCATGATCAGATGGTCATTCAGTGGGCCAGAACTAATTGCATGGTTGACTCAAATAAATAAAAAAGTGCAAAACTTTTATGAACAAAACAAAACCCGGCAAAAACTTTGCAATTTTCTTATTTATTTATTTTTCATCTGGTTGCTGGATTTCATTGTTCATTTGCTGTTGTTCCAGGCATAAGCCATTTGGCTTGCACAAAGTGCTGGCCCACATTCCTGTAAGAGGTCTGCATTTACTATGATGAGAGAGTCCTTCAAAAGAAAAAGAGATGAGAAGAGAAGATTCTTGGAAATTTGAAGACTGGAAAAAATGATAGTTCTTGCCAAAGATTTTTCTGAAGACTGGAAAAAACAACAGGACTGAGACCAGCTATCTGTGGGGTAAGGGAGCTTTTGGTGTTGATGTCTTCCATTCCAGTGAAAGACACAGATTCTGACTCATTAATCTTTGGTGGGGTCAGCAAGGTCTTCTGTTCTTCACAGCACATCTGCTGTCAGAAATATTCTCAAAACATTCCAATAGGATACCTTTTTTTATAAAAGGGGAAAACTGGCATGAATATATACTGTTTAAGAGCCATTTAACAAATTAAAATACTTTTAGCACAGCCTGATATTTATTAAAACTTTAAGAAGTTGAACAAGGTATGATGAGAATAATGTTGAGAATTGATAAAAAACTGAAAATCTTTTGAGTTGCAACACATGGAGCCATGGAAGCTGCTACTAAATATTTCAGAGTATTTGTTAGAAAAATGACAGTAACTTTATGCAGTATGTGGGAACAGACTCTGATTTAAGGAAGAAATTATTTGGAAGTATGATAAGAAAATGTTCCTGGACACATTTTCACCTCAGGTCATGGAGACAATACAATTTCACCTCTCTCTGCAGGTAAAGAAACACTCCTTACCTGACTGTCAAAAAATGAAGACAGTGGCCTTCCACAGATGACTGAGCCTCACAAAAGCAAATATGAATTATTTATCTTCTATCCCTGAATGGAAGAACTCTCAGGAGCGCTGCTGTTCCCATGTGTTCAAGTTATATGAATCAGGCTCTGAGCTTTCAGAGTCTTTTTAAGCATCTGCCAGTAGTTGCAAAGTTTGGATACTTTCAGAGAGATTTTCATGCATTCACAGTGTTCATAGAATTTTAGGAGTTGTGGCGTCTTTGATGGAAAACACCAAATATTGCAATGTTTCTGATGAAAGTGTGTCAGTTGGCATGACTGGGCACTGACAGCCTCTGGTAGCACAGTACCATCACCAAGATGCTCTCTGCCATCAATTTCACAGTGGAGGTGATAATTAGTTTTGCCCACAGGTTCTGTCAGTTTAGCAAATGTTTTTTGATGCTGAAAGGTGCTTTACTGGCAGACAGCTCCAAATTTGGAGTAAACTCAATTTTCTATGATTTTTAGCAAGTTTTGGGTAATTATTTCGCCAGAACCACAATTATTCCTTTAAAAAGTCATATATGTATGGCTCCAACAGGGCACCAGATATTTTAGACAGGACTCCAGAAGGTGCTTGCTAATCTTTTCCGGTTATTTTCTTGATCCTACAGAGTCTTGTACTGCTGAGGAAACGAGAGAGTGAGCCAAAGCCAGCTCCCCAGGGAGCTGCCAGAAAAGATGCTTTGTCCCTAGACTGTGAAGATCACTTTTCATTTCCTGCTACTGTTAAAAAAGTGGTTTCTCTGCATAGACTTTTTATTGGGCCTACTCTATTTGCAATGACCACAACATGAACAAATGAAGGGAGTCTACAGGAAAGCTGAAAAGGGACTTTTCACAAGAGCATGTAGTGACAGGTAATAGTTTTAACCTAAAAGAGGGCAAATTGAGCTTACCTTTTAGGGAGAAATTCTGTGCTGTGAGGGTGGTGAGACACTGGAACAGGATGCCCCAAGAACCTGTGGATGCCCCATTCCCAGAAGTGTGCAAGGCCAGGTTTTATGGGACTTAAAGCAGCCTGGTCTTGTGGAATTTGGGCTGGAACTAAGTGATCTTTATGGTCCTTCCAACTCAAACCATTTTATAATTCTATGATTCTAAATCAGGTATGCAAATAAGGTACAGATAATCGTGTGCGCTTACTGTAGGTAGCATGGCAGGCCTTGCTATAGCCCCACAGTGCAACTTTCACAGAATAGGGGTGGCCTCTGCAGTGCAGAAAACAATGAGGAACATTAGAGGACTAAGCTGTTTGACACAGAATTACAGATTCACACAATCACAGAATGGTTGAGGGTGAACAGGAGCTCTGGAGGTCATCTGGTACAACCCCTATGCTTAAGGCAAGGTCACCTACAGCAGGCTGGCCAGGACCATTTTCAGTCAGGTTTTGAATATCTCCAAGGATGGGGATTCCATAACCTTTCTGGAAAACCAGTCTGGGCAAACGTTTTTCCACTCTTACTGTAAAAAAGCTTTTTCGTATGTTTAAGAGAAATGTTCTCTATTTCAATTTATGTCCATTGCCCCTGTCCTTTCACTGGGTACCACTGAGAAGAGCCTGACTCCCACTTCTTTACCTACCTGCTCTACAGATATTTATATACATTGATAAGCTCCCCTGTGTCTTCTCTTTTCTATGCTAAACAGTCCCATCTTTCCCATCCTCTTCTTGTATAACAAATGATTCTGTACCTTAATCATAGAATCCTAGAATCATAGAATCCTAGGGGTTGGAAGGGACCTCGAAAGATCATCTAGTCCAGCCTTAACCATCTTTGTGGTCTTTTGCAGAAGTCACTCCAGTATGTCTCTGTCTTTTTTGTGTACTGGAAGACCAGACCTGGATCCAGCATTCCAAACATGTCTCACCTGTGCTGAGAGAAGGGGAAGGGTCTCCTCCCTCAGCCTGGTGGCAACGTATTCCTAATGCAGCACAGAATGCCACTGGCTTTCTGTGCTGCAAGAACCCATTCCTAGCTCATGTTCAACTTGGCGTCCACTTTAACCCCTAGGTCTTTTCTGCAAAGCTATTTTTCAGCTGGTCAGAACCCAGTTTGGCCTGAGGACTGAGGTTGTTCCTCCTCAGGTATGGGACTTGGAATGTATTTTTGTTGAAATTCATGTAACTCCTGTGGGTCCAGTTCTCCACTCTGCTGAGGTCCCTCTGAATGGCAGCAGACTCATTTGGTGTATCAGCCTCTCCTTCTACTTTTGTCTTGTCTGAAAGCTTACTGAGGGTCCATTCTGTCCCATTATCCAGGTGTCTAATGACAATGCTAAACACTGTAGGTGTCAGTACCAACCACTGAGGTACTCCACTAGTGATTGGCCTCCATCTGAACTTGGTGCTGCTGATCACAAACCTTTAAGCATGGCAGCTCAGCCAGTTTTCCATCCATCTTACTATCCACTCATCTAGCCAGTACTTGTTTGTCAACAGGGATGTTATGTGAGACAGTGTTGAAATCCTTGCTAAAATCAAGATAAATGACATTTACTGCTTTCCCTTCATCCACCAAGCTAGTAATTTCATCACACAAGGCTATCAGGTTGGTCAGGCATGCTTTCCCCTTTGCAAATCCATTCTGACTACTTCCAACCACCTTATGGTCCTTCATATTCCTAAATGGCTTCCAGAAAGACTTGATTCTTCACCTTCTCAGGGACTGAGGTGAGGCTGCCTGGCCTGTAGTTTCAGAGGTCCTCTTTCTCACCTTTCTTGAAGATAGGAGTGACATTTGCTCTCTTCCACTTGTCAGGAACTTCTGATTGTCACGAGCTTTCAAAGATAATTGAGATTGGCATTACTATAACATTTTGCAGATGTCATGTTTGCAGATGACACTAAGCTGGGTGCAAGTGTCGGTCTCCTCGAGGGCAGGGAGGGATCTAGACAGGCTTGACCACTGGGCCAAGGCCAATGGCATGAGTTTCAATAAGGCCAAATAACAGGTCCTGCACTTTGGCCACAACAACCCCTGGCAGTGCTACAGGCTTGGGGAGGAGTGGCTGGAGAGCTGCCCAGCAGAGAGGGTGCTGCTTGGCAGCAGCTGAACATGAGCCAGAGGTGTGCCCAGGTGGGAAAGAAGGCCAGCACCATCCTGGCTTGTATCAGGAATAGTGACCAGCAGGAGCAGGGAGGTGATCCTGCCCCTCTACTTGATGGTGAGGCTGCACCTCAAGCACTGAGTGCAGTTTTGGGCTCTGCACTATAAGGACATTGAGGTGCTGGAGAGGGTGCAGAGAAGGGCAACTAGGCTGATTAGAGGTCTGTAGAAGAGGTCTTATGAGGAGAGGCTGAAGGAGCTGGGGCTGTTGAGCCTGGAGAAGAGGAGGCTGAGGGGAGACGTCATTGCTCTCTACTACTACCTGAAAGGAAGTTGTGGTGAGGTGGATGTTGGCCTTTCCTCCCTAGTGAGTAGCAATAGGACAAGAGGAAATGGGGTCAAGTTGTTGCAGAGGAGGTTCAGATTGGATATTAGGAAAAATTTCTTCAGAGAAAGAGTGGTGAGGTGTTGGAACAGGCTGCCCAGGGAGGCAGTGCAGGCACTGTCTCTGGAGGTGTTAAAAAAATGGGTGGACATGGTGTTTCAGGAGATGGTTTAGTGGTTAGGGGTTGTAGGGTGGTCAGTTGGACTTGATGACCTCAAAGGTCTTTTCCAACCTTGACAATTATATGATTGGCCAGCTCCCTCTGCACTTGTGGGTGTCCTGTCAAGTTTCATGGTCTTGTTTATAACCAGTTTACCTGAGTTTTCCCTAATCTGATCCTTCTCTACTGAGGGTAAATCTTCCTTGCTCCAGAATTTCCCTCTGGTCTCAGGGCCTGACATTGCTGAAGGCTGTTCTTACCAGTTAAATCAAGGAGAAAAAGTCATTGAGAACCTCCATGTTTTTTGTCTCCAGGACTCATGTGGCCGTCAGCACCAGTCTCATGTTTTTCCTTAGTCTTCTTTTCATTGCTCATACATCTGTAGAAGTGGTCCATCTCACCCTTTATATCCCTACTTAGATTCAACTTTTGGTGGGCTGTGGTTTCCAAAACCCTGTTCCTGCATACTCCATGTCTCTGTAATACTCCCAGCTCACCTGCCACTGCTGCCACCTCTTGTATGCTTATGAACAGTGACAATTTGTGTCGCCACTCTTCCCTTCTACTTCCCTGCAGATTGGCAGACAGATAGCATGGCCACTGCCAGAATTGCTCAACCAAAGATGTAAATGGTTTGTCTGTCTTATAAGACACTTATCTTTAGGTGACTACCTCACACTGCAACAGCAGAAGTTCCAGCTAGCCATTGAGTTCAGAGGTCTTGAGTAAAATGACTTCAGTTCCCATCAGTGACTAAGCACTGGATTGCATCTTCCCTAGCTTAAAGTTAGAATACGAATGACCATGTAAAGGATACTCTTTTCCTAACCTGGGAGCCTGAATTCCAGATTTAAGTCCCAAATTAATTATTAGAACTTGGCAGTAAGCCCCCTGGTAAAGATGTGTATGACAGAGCAGTGAGACAGCTTCAGCTGTGCCAGAGATACTGGAGAAAACTAGTGTGCAGAGGACATAAAATGCATGAATATTCCAGAGACAGTCCTAATGCTGCTGCTGCTTATTATCTTTTGATACATCTTTGTTAAACTTTGAATAGCCTGTGATTTTGCTGGCAGTGAAGTTTTGTCTTACTAGAACAAACTGAACATACCCTGTATTGGGGCTGTTCATGTTTTGGAGAGTCTCAGATGATTCTTCCATCAGCGTCCTTCAGAAATAGGAGGCTATGCAATGAACCATATGAATAGTGATTATGACTTTATCAATCTATTATTGTGCTTGTTGGTTCTAGAATTGTTGCTAAGGTCATTGCTTTAAGTGTTTCTACAATGCCATGCAAAACCTAACCCATTTGACTCCAAAGATGCAGTCAGGACAATAGATTGGTTAATAACTTCTATCATATTAGTTTGGGAAAAGCTATCATTTTAATGCAGGTGGAAGAGGCCTCAGATGCAAAACAGACCATCCAGATATGGGCAAGTCAGTCTAGAGGAAAGCAAGAAATAATAATAAAGCGTGAGATAACAGTATAGCATGAGACGATAACAAAGCATGAAAGTCAGGGCACAGGTGACTTAATTTCCATGTCTGCACCCCATCTCGGGAGTTGCCTGACCACCGTGGCACCTACATGGCAGTAGGTAGAGAGAGAAGCAGTGACGACCAGGTGTCCCCACCGACTCCAAGCCGGCTGGTTGCCAGTCTGCATCCTGGTCCGGAGACAGATGCAGCTCCTGCTGCAACTTCAGTTGCTGCCATCTAGTGTCACCTTGTGGGAGCACAAATAGCAAAGGCTGTGCCTGTTTTCACCAGGACGAGTGACCTCTTTTGCCTCCCCTTTTGCCTGGAGGAGTAAAATGATGAGACAGTGCAATTTCAGCCATGGGATAGGCTAGCTTCACACAGCCCTTATCTCTATTTTACCTGCTGGCTTAGGAGCAGCTACCCGGGAGCCTTGGGCTGTACAAGCTCCTTTTTCCAAAGGGATTTGAACCCGTGTTGACTGTCTCCCATGAAAGTGCCCTCAGCAATAGGATAAGCACTTACCGCTTCTAACTTATTTCTGATGTCTGTACTACCATATGTGATCACATCTTGGCCACTTCTAGAGATGCTACCACAGTGACTTGGATTGCTTGTCTCAGTTGTGCATTGTGCCAGTGATCTGGGTCATGTCTAAAGAAAGGGTTTTTATAAGCTTCCCAAGGTTGGCAGGATTTCTGGTGTCTTCTTTTCCTGCAGTGCTCCAGAACTAGGACAGGACCAATCTAGCTCTTGAAGTACTGATGGAGCAATTTATTTGCTCAATCTGAGTATCCAGTTACCAACAGGCGGGAATGTATTATAATGAAAGAGTTCTCTGAAGTAATGAGATGAGATACTGTATATGGTCTAATTATCTTAGGAAACAGCCCACACTCTTGATAATAGTTATTTTTATTTTTATTTTTATTTTTATTAGAATGAGATTTTCAAAGGCAATTTCTTTATCCTGACCACAGTATCCTACTGATGAAGAACACCCACTTACAGGGGAAATCTGTAGGGTTTCTGCTAAGGGATACAGTGAGGCTTTAGGACAGAGTCATGGCTCCTCAGGTATTATTTTTGTGACTGGATTTTTTTGGGAACAGGGATCCTCTGTGTGCATTATATGTATCTATACGTGTATTGTCTAGGATATTAGCAGAACTATTCAAGCACAAGTAAATATGGGAATGTTATGTTGAAAATCTCAGTTATTTCTAATTGATGAAAATACCCTGGTGTTTATACAAAGCTACACAGTGACTCACAATGAAATGAAGTCAGCAAAATACCAGACTTTTTTACATCCAAAACAGAGACAAGTGCCATATGTTCATAAAATACTTTTCTCCTTAGTGAATGTTTATGAATAAAATGAATGGATAATTTCCAAAAAGACAAACTTGTGTAATATTATTTTCAGATAACAGAAGAGTTTTTCCTTTAAGATTTTTTTTTCCTTTAAATTTACTTACTTTCGTTGTAAATCAGATGACAAATTAACGTATCTTCTATACCACTCACAGATCCACCTTCATTCTGACATGGTGCCTGACAACCAATACAGCAAAAAATACAGCAAAATTTTTTTCCCTGAAGACCACAAACCTCCGACTGTTACTGTTTGCTGGGTACACAGTCTGGTGCCTGTGGTCTGAGTGAGCTATACCTAGTAGATGTTGAACCTGGTGGAACATGATGTGGAAGACACTTCTCACCTCAAAGCTTGGTCTTGAAAGGTACTGAGATCAATGTCAACTGAGCCCTTTAAGGAGATGGTGAGATACACTGTTTCTCCTTCAGTTATGTGGGAACTGGGTAGAAGCAGATTTAGTCCCGATATTAAATATTCTCTTACTGAGCTTTTCTGCACCAACTGGAATAAATTTTTCTACTTATTGTTCTTTTAGTAATGAGGATGTTGATCAATGTTCAAAATATGAACAAGAAGATGGGGCATAAGATAGAGCAAAGCAGATACTACAGGTAAGTAACAAGTATTTATTGTCTTTTACAACATAAGGACAAGGAATCATTCAGTGAAACTATTAGGGGCAGTTTCAAAGCAAACAAAAGGAGATGGTTTCACTGAAACAGCTAAACTGTATATATTATATGGGTTCAGACATAACCGACCATATTATTGGGAGAAATTGATCTACCAAGAATCATTACATAGATTGATATGTTTCCAGCCAAGGAAATCAATCCCAGCTGCAAGATGTTGAGGTCTAGAGAATATGAAGTCTCATTCCATGCTTGCTTTGGTGTTATACTCTTCCCTATGCACCATTGCTGGAACTGGACATTAGGCTGGATTGACCTGTGGTGTGAAACAGTGTATCTGTTCTCAGGTAGTGTAGCTACATGTTTATGTTCTATCGTCTTGCCAGTAAAGATGACAAAGCAGCTCTCACATCCCCTTCTGAGCAGTCCTCAATAGCCTGGAGAGGATTCCAGGCAGAACATAACAAGTGCAATATGACGTGTGCAGTGAGTGCAGTGTGGTAGCCTTCCTGGGAAATAAACAATGAAACAATGGAAAAATCAAAATGTTATTGCATCAAACTGGAAGAAGAATTATTCTTTTGACTGAGTTGTAGTCCTTCAGGTTCTCTGCTAATACATTGCCTAGTATTGTATTCAAAAAGAAACCAACAGAAAAGACCATATGACCTGTGTTCATTCAGATGAATTGCTAGCTTTGAAAATTAAGTTTACCTGGTGCCTGGCTTCAGAGCCTGCTATTGTAGCTGATCATATTAGTAATTTTTTTATTTGTTTTGAGGGCACTTCAACCAGCCACTAAGCCTGTTTCTTTTTTCTTTGACTTGACTGCTTTTTTTGACATTTGCAACATGCCAGTTTTCCTATGTCACCATTAATTAGAGCAATATAAAGCACCTTCAGTTATCTTTTAATATTTGAATGATTACAGTTGATTTTGTGTGTGAGGGTGATAGATGGGCTTAATACCCTTTCCTATTACACTAAAGATTTTGCTATCCTGGAACCTGTACGCAAAATCACATCTAATATTCAGAGCTCCTCTGTCATCTGATAGGGTAGGAAGTGTGCCATGTGGGTTGCCCTCTGCTAATTGATAATTTACCATGGTCTCAGTGATAGTTCTAGCAACCACAATCCGTGTTTTATTTGCAATCAGGTTTTTCTTAATTAGCTGGGAAGGTGTACAATCTACTTTTAGCTTTGCTTCAATGACTTGAGGGACCATTCCTGCAGTCAGTAGGTCTTGCAAGTTTTTTATTCCTTTTGTAAATTGGCGTGCTGAAAGTTAGTTTTCATGTTTGTGAGACACAGGAAAAGACAATGATTATCGAGCTCCTTTTGTTAGCTGGAGTTGGTGCTAAGCCGTTCACAGTGGGCTGATCTTCCATCCAGCAACCCAATCTTATGATTCCTTGATATTAATCCAGTGTTTACAGAGACATGGTGGGACAGCTCAGATGACTGGAATGTGGTCATGGATGGCTGTGTTCTTTTTAGGAAAGACAGGTCAGCAAAGTGAGGTGGTGGAGTCACTCTTTAAGTGAGAGAGCAACTAGAGTGTATTGAGTTCTGTCCAGGGGCCGATGAGGAGCAAGCAGAAAGTCTGTGGGTATGAATTAAGGGGCAGGCTGGCATGGGAGATACAGTTGTGGGGGTCTATTACAGACCTCCTGACCAGGACGAGGGAGTTGATGAGGCTTTCTACAGGCAGGTGGAAGCAGCCTCACAACTACAGGCCTTGGTCCTCCTGGGGGATTTTAACTACTCAGATATTTGCTGGAAGACCTACACAGCCAGCCATTCACAGTCTAGGAGGTACATTTAACATGGGAGGAGAAGCTTTTCTATCCCAAGATAACCTCATGGTACCCACAGGAGCGCATATGCTCCTCCTACTCCGTATGGACATCAGTTAAGCGTATTGGTGAGGACCAAGTCGAGCTCATTAAAAAATGAGGTCAGTGGGTCTGCCAAAAGGCTCCATTAGAGGGCTAAGGGCTGGCCTCACTCCATGCATTTGTACTTCCTTTCTGTACATTAAGCTTAGCAGAGTTTTGTGGTAAAACTAAAAGAATCACAATGACATGGAGAAAAAGAGAGGCTATTTTCATGAGGGTTCTGCAAACCCTTTTTGAATTCACTCTGTACTACCTGAATAGACATACTTTGTGCAACTAAAGGGAATATGAGAAAAGAAAATTGTCCCCAGACTTTTTCTCAGTTTGATATCTGCCTTCCTGCCTTTGGTATGAGAGTATGTGCTGAGGTGATGCTGGGAAATAAACAGATCTAGCTGGAAGCAACAGATATGCCTCTTTAGTCTCACAGCACAGCAACACTTGAATAAACATGAAATGTCCCTGGGAAGAGCTACTGCCAAGAGACAGACTGGTGAGTTGAAACATTGCAATGAGGGAGAGGAACAGAAGGGCATGTTCATTAATGCAGAATACAAGCAGAGAGCAGGGAGAGCCAGTCTCTGAGGAGGCAGAGGGAAGACTTTATACTTTCTCAGTAACTGAGTACTGCCACTGGGAAATATGGTAGTGTGGTAACAGGATGTTTTCCTGTTTGTGGATTTATGTTTTGGTTTTTTTTTTCCTATTAGAGAAATTTCCCAGTAGCTTTGTAGAGGAGGGTGTAGTCATAGCTTTGGTAGGTGTCTGTAAGCCCATATAGTGTTTTTATTGTCTACTGTATGAGAGGAGAGGAATTTTAAAAGCCTACCACATTACCCCTTCATTTCTACATCTTGTGCTTGCTGTAGGGATAAGGCAGGAGTGACCTTACACAGGTATGTCACTAGAACTCATATAGCATCAGGTCCTTTTTTTTTGTAGCAATTGCTGTTATTTCCTGTTATTAGATAGTATAGTAATTTGAAGTCCTAGTCCCACACTAGAAGAAAACTAGAGGGAAGTATGGTAAGTATCTGAAAAGACACTCGGTGATGCCAGATCCCGTGCTGCAGGTAGAACTCCTGGATGGCAGTTGGTGAGACATCAGCCTTTGAGATTTTATTAAAGAAAGCACTATAACAGCAAGTGAAAGAGCTTCTGAGGCAAGAACTTGTGAGAGAAAGATGCTTCTTTTCACTTCCATTACTAATTCTATATCCAGCTAGCTAGCTAAACTTGTGCAGTTCTTGTATTCTGTGAGTACCATATTGCAGCTTTTTGCCCTGAAAAGCAAGATGTCCTTATGCTGCAGGCCCAAGACTTGCACAGCAATTATATGTTTAGCTAAATGAAGGCACTGTAATCCTCTCTGAGTATTAGAGATCTTGGACTATTCCAAGTCATGGAAAGCCCATTATTTTAGATGTAAGCAAACCCAGATGGCCTGGATGTGTCAGCCCAGACAGCATGGGCTCTGAAACTGCTTGCTGTCTTTCTAAGGTAGGTGCTACACATCTCTTCTTCCTTCAACATATGCCTCATCAGAAGCCTCATCCTCTGATCTTTTTCATCTGAGGGCTTCTGAAGCTCTCATCAGGAGGCAAGAATGCTGCTGTTGTCATGGCTTCTGTTCAGGTGTAATATTCCCCCGTTGGATTCTTTGAAGGCTTGCTGCTCTGAAGGTCAATAGAATCCTAGGTTGCATAAAGAAGACTGTGGCCAGTAGGTGGAGGGAGGTCATTCTCACCTTCTGCTCTGGTGAGGCCACAGCTGGAATACTGCATCCAGTTCTGGGCTCCACAGTTCAAGAGAGACAGGGAACTGCTGGAGAGAGTCCAGAGGAAGGCGATGAGGATGACAGGGGAATTGGAGCATCTTTCTTATGAGGAGAGGCTGAGAGAGGTGTGACTCTTTAGCCTGAAGAAGAGAAGCTGAAGGGAGACCTTATCAATGTATATAAATATCTAAAGGGTGGGTGCAAGAAAGATGGAGACAAGCTCTTCTCAGTAGTTCCCAGTGTCAGAACGAAGTGCAATGGGTACAAATTGGAACGTAGGAAGTTCCTTTTAAATATGAGGAAAAATTTCTTCGCAGTGAGGGTGACGGAGCACTGGAACAGGCAACCCGGGGAGGTCGTGGGGTCTCCATCTCTGGAGAAGTTCAAGACCAGCCTGGATGCAGTCCTGTGTAAAGTGCTCCAGGTTATCCTACTTCAGTGGGAGAGATGGACTAGATGATCTCTAAAGGTCCCTTCTAACTCCAGCAATTCTGTGATTCTTCGATTCTCCATGTTCCAAATTCTTTCTGTGTTTTAAATAGGCCAAAAAGGACCTCATCACAAGTTAAAAGGAGTGTTCTTTGTAGCAATTGCTGTTATTTCCTGTTATTAGATAGTATAGTAATTTGAAGTCCTAGTCCCACACTAGAAGAAAACTAGAGGGAAGTATGGTAAGTATCTGAAAAGACACTCGGTGATGCCAGATCCCGTGCTGCAGGTAGAACTCCTGGATGGCAGTTGGTGAGACATCAGCCTTTGAGATTTTATTAAAGAAAGCACTATAACAGCAAGTGAAAGAGCTTCTGAGGCAAGAACTTGTGAGAGAAAGATGCTTCTTTTCACTTCCATTACTAATTCTATATCCAGCTAGCTAGCTAAACTTGTGCAGTTCTTGTATTCTGTGAGTACCATATTGCAGCTTTTTGCCCTGAAAAGCAAGATGTCCTTATGCTGCAGGCCCAAGACTTGCACAGCAATTATATGTTTAGCTAAATGAAGGCACTGTAATCCTCTCTGAGTATTAGAGATCTTGGACTATTCCAAGTCATGGAAAGCCCATTATTTTAGATGTAAGCAAACCCAGATGGCCTGGATGTGTCAGCCCAGACAGCATGGGCTCTGAAACTGCTTGCTGTCTTTCTAAGGTAGGTGCTACACATCTCTTCTTCCTTCAACATATGCCTCATCAGAAGCCTCATCCTCTGATCTTTTTCATCTGAGGGCTTCTGAAGCTCTCATCAGGAGGCAAGAATGCTGCTGTTGTCATGGCTTCTGTTCAGGTGTAATATTCCCCCGTTGGATTCTTTGAAGGCTTGCTGCTCTGAAGGTCAATAGAATCCTAGGTTGCATAAAGAAGACTGTGGCCAGTAGGTGGAGGGAGGTCATTCTCACCTTCTGCTCTGGTGAGGCCACAGCTGGAATACTGCATCCAGTTCTGGGCTCCACAGTTCAAGAGAGACAGGGAACTGCTGGAGAGAGTCCAGAGGAAGGCGATGAGGATGACAGGGGAATTGGAGCATCTTTCTTATGAGGAGAGGCTGAGAGAGGTGTGACTCTTTAGCCTGAAGAAGAGAAGCTGAAGGGAGACCTTATCAATGTATATAAATATCTAAAGGGTGGGTGCAAGAAAGATGGAGACAAGCTCTTCTCAGTAGTTCCCAGTGTCAGAACGAAGTGCAATGGGTACAAATTGGAACGTAGGAAGTTCCTTTTAAATATGAGGAAAAATTTCTTCGCAGTGAGGGTGACGGAGCACTGGAACAGGCAACCCGGGGAGGTCGTGGGGTCTCCATCTCTGGAGAAGTTCAAGACCAGCCTGGATGCAGTCCTGTGTAAAGTGCTCCAGGTTATCCTACTTCAGTGGGAGAGATGGACTAGATGATCTCTAAAGGTCCCTTCTAACTCCAGCAATTCTGTGATTCTTCGATTCTCCATGTTCCAAATTCTTTCTGTGTTTTAAATAGGCCAAAAAGGACCTCATCACAAGTTAAAAGGAGTGTTCCCTGCTGAATCTTATAGCACATACCCACTCTGTCTAGAGTATCCAAGCAGGACGAGGCAGAACCTAGGACAGGATCTCCATGATCTAGAGATGACTTTAGCCCCATTCAGTTAATCTATACTGAAATGGAAAAATCTGTGAACTTGTGGCAATGCTTAGATTTTTTTGCTTCTGGAGGTTGAACATTTGATACCTCTGAAAAAACTGAATGACATATACACAAATTTTTGAAATTCTTTGTCCTTTTTTTTCTTATTCTTTTTTTTTTTTTTTTTTAAATATATAGGTATTGTACTGAAATCTGGAAAGTGATTTTTGTCATTGAGATTTGTGTCTATGGTTGAACTGCAGAAAGAGAAAGGAAATTTTGCTCAAAGAGAAGAGGGTGAAAAAGACTCCCCACTTTCTCAGTAGTTCTTGACAGAATCAATAGTTTATTTTAATCCCAAAGGTGTCCATGATTTCACAATAGTTTTCTACTGCATTGCTGAAGGTCTTTTTCTAAGACACAACAATTGATTGATAAGTTGGGTCATTGAGGGAGAAGATAGATGTGATCTGGAAACACTAAGGAATCTCAGTGGACTTCAATGTGTACAGCTTTGGAGCCCTCAGCACAGGAAACACATGGACCTGTTGGAGAGGGTCCAGAGAAGGGCCACCAAGACGATCAGAGGGCTGGAGCACCTCTGCTACAAAGACAGGCTGAGAGAGTTCGTCTGTTCAGCCTGGAGAAGAGAAGGCTCCAGGGAGACCTTATAGCACCTTCCAGTGCTTGAAAGGGGCTACGGGAAAGCTGGGGGAGAAAATTTTCACCAGAGAAGGCAGTGATAAGATGAGGGGTAATGGTTCTAAACTGAAACAGGGTAGATTTAAATTAGACATTAGGAATAAATTCTTCAGCAGGTGGGTAGTAAGGCACTGGAATATGTTGGCCAGGGACATTGTGGAAGGCTTCTCCTTGGAGGTGTTGAAGGCCAGGATGGATGAGGCTTTGTGCAACCTAGTCTACTGTGAGGTGTCCATGCTCATAGCAGAGGGGCTGGAACCTGATGATCCTTAAGGTCACTTCCAACTTTAACCATTCTGTGATTCTATGATCAACAGATTTTACTGATCTTGTGGGATAGTTTGGGAATAGTTTGCATCTACAATGTAGACTTGCCTGTACAGCACGATGTTATTTAACATCAGAAAGGATTAATGGTTACAAACTGCTTAGAGATCTGCACTGACATATAGAAAAGAAACCTCAGTACAAGATGTCCTAAACTGAAAGCCTTATAAAACTGACTTACAAACCTTGCAAGTGTGAGGGTGGGTTATGAGGCAAGTACTGTTTCTAACATGAAAACAGGGTGTGTTTCAATAGCAGGAACAGGTGCTTCCAAATAAATTTCATCTCCTATCAAAAATTAATTTGTTATGGTGTAAATAGCTGATAGATCTCAGACAACATTAACATAGAACTAAACACATATGGCCTTAAAAGTGAAGTACAGCTGCATACCATCAGGAATTAGATACCGTTCCCTGTGCAACTGGATCAAATCCCACAGCATCAGCATGGAACTGAGGCACAACATTGAGTTGAGAGGAGTCCAGAGGAGTGGTATGAAATCCTGCAAGCTTCCAGGCCTCTGCTTATGAGTAAAAGATGAAAAATTACTCACCCAAGCAAATACAGCCATTATGTTGAAGATTTTAGCAGCAATTTGATTGTAGAGCTAGAAGATACTGTATTATTCTATCCACCTGAGATACTCAGATAGAGAATACTTAAAATAAACTATTAAAGGGTTAAGAAGATACTGAGAAAACGTATTTTTTTTGAGAAAAATAGTACCTGGCCTAGAAAATTTGAAAATGTCCAAAAAAAGAGGAAACATTTCAACATTTCCCCTAAAACGTTTGTTTAAAGCTTGTTTTAATTTTAAACCCTTCTATCCTAGCAAAGATTTAGTTACACATCTGGAATTACATATTAAGACATTTACTTTAGAAGTACATAGATCCCTCTAGCTTTTGGAATCATCCTCTGTACCACTCATGTCCTATGGCATATTCTATCCAGATGTGAGTAAAGGGGCTTGGATTTCTGAACTTCTTGCCACAGAACACAGCAAGATAAAACCAGACAAAAGTAAAATTTTCTAAATGCCCAATTACAAAGCACTGATACATACATCACTTCCTCTGTGAAACGCTTCCACAGCAACACTAGGAGCTTTATCTTTTTCAGGGATGACTGAGAATTAAGGGGCCTTATCCCACCCTAAAACCTGGTTCTGTAAGAGACACAAAGCACTCTGGCTGAAGTAAACACCTTTGCTTGCAGTTGGAGAGAAGACTGTCTTTTCTCACTCCAACTGAGATAAAAATAACAGATACTTGACTGATCCTTCTGCATCACCTTGTTAGATACTTGAGTGCTAGGAACATATTGCATCAAAAACCTTGGAGTCCAGGGTGAATCAAACTTGGTTTCATGCCCTTTGATTCCCCTGGGATCAGTTGTGTTATCAGGATGGTTATCTTCTGGTTCAGGAATGTCAGCTGTAGAAATATCCTTCAGATGGAGACTGCATTTCCTTGAACTCATCCAGCTCTGAAACTACAGAGACACAGGTGGGGTTTGAGTTCTCTGGATAGATTGAAGCTCTACGCCCATTGAGCATAACTTTAAGTGAAAACAAATGCTCTAAGTCTTCAAGGGATATTTTGCAAATATGACAATAAAACAAATTTCAGTTCACTTCACACACTCATTCAGAAGATGACTTGATAACAAAAGAATATCATGAGGGGACGGGAGTGACCTGGCAGAGTAATGTCCTCTGCAATGCTTGCATCAAATTTTTGGCGTTATGTCGGAACAGAAGTGTCTTTCTGAGAAATGTATCATATGCTGCCTGGCCCTGGGTTCCTTTTTGTTGGGCAAAATATATGTAAAATGGCAAGGCCAGATTTAATCTGAAAACACTTCCCTTGTAAAGTATCTCAACTTAAGCAAACAGCCTTTGAATTCAAATCCTGCAGAAGTCAACGACAGGCTTTCAGTCCCTTGTAGAGACCTTGTTTCTGTGCCTGGCTCCTTGCTGGAAGGCACAGCTGGGAGGTGTGCTGGGTGACCTGCTCAGGTATGCACCTGCTGGAGCAGGGCTTGTCCCTCCATCGGGAAATACTCGTGTTTACTCTCCTGCTGTGGTACAAGCTCTAACAAGCCTCCGACACCAACTGGCTTTTCATGGCCAGAGTTCAAACATACCAAATGAACACACTCCATGTATTCAGACTCTTTCTACTCTTTAATCAACATCTTTCTATTACTCCCTTGCTTATTTCACCCTTTTTAATTTAACATGTAAAACAATTACGCCTTCTTCCTTTCTCTAGTGTACAGAGATACATTTCCACTAATTACAGTCCCCCAATATCTTAAGAAAGATCCTATGTAATCTTTTCAATGACTGTCCCTATCCTTTAGCTTGGGAATGGAATTTCACCCTACATCTGTCACACAGGTTTTGCATTTGAAAAATGGTTAAACTACTGGGTAGTTTATGTTACACTGGAAAAGTGTTGGATTTCTCCTAATATTAGGGGTCTAGTCCTCTTTACAGTATGACCACGTTGATAGTAAACAGGGGGTTTAAGAGAAATGGAAATTATACCCTTAAGTAGGATTGCAAACTTTCATGCTATTATTATGAGTCTCACAGTATTTTGCTTTAAGTCTTAACTCCTCAGGGCAGGTGCCTGGGTGAAGGTGTCTCAGCTTTCTTTTTTTTTTTTTCTTTCCCCCCCCCCCCAATTCTAAGGGGTATTTCTAGCTCTTAAATTTATAAAGACAAATATTCAGAACTTCTTCAGCTGGACCCAGCAGGATCAAGAAGCACATAAGAAAAATAAATTAAAAAAAAAGGTTTTTGAACTAAGCTTGTGAACTAAGCCCATTTCCAGAAGAAGGCTAAGGACTGACCATATCAAGACACAGAATAGTCTACCAAGCTTCTTAAGACAAAGAGTTGATGTGAATATATTGACTGTTGTTAGCAAATGTACCTATTTTAATATCCTTCATCTCAGTCCTTCACTGAGTTCTCAGGAAAGTGACTCTAGCCAGATCTTTGGGTTGATACTGTAATAAAAATTATGTGTAGAGCTTGGTAACACCACCTATAATTAAGGTTTCCTAACCGTCTGTATTTTAAGATCCTGTTTTTGGTTGCATATAATTTGCCAGATTAACTATTTTGACTGAAATTGCTCAAGCACTTGCTGGAGATGGAATATTTTTCTGGGTAAAGTTTCATCTGTTGCGTTCAGCTGCTTCCCAGAACAGGTCTAAAGGAAAAAAGCTTTTCTGACAACAGTTTTCATTAAAAAAATGGTATTGGTTTAGCTGATAATTGCTAGCATTTGTCTGCTTTGCACCAGAGACTAGGGCTTTATCAGGAAACACTCACTGTTGCCAGGGGTGTGCCTTATAGTATGCCTGAGAAAATTTGTTCAGATTTGGCTTGGTTTGGAGCCCCTGTAAATCACAAGGTCACAGATGTTTGCCTAACCTTCAGTTAAAAACTTCTGCTGCTATTCTGCAGGCTCCTAAAGTAGCCTGTCCTAGTGCTTTACTCAGCTAGAGTGAAAGAGGCTTTCCTAATATCTAGCTAAAATCTTCCTTGCTTTAAAGTAAGCTAAATTCTTCTTGTACTACAGTGAGTGGACATAAAGAACAACTGATCACTGTCCTCTTCAGAATAACCTTTTATGTATTGGAAGACTGCTATCATGTCCCTGCTCAGTCTTCTCTTTTCTAGACTAAACAAACCCCATTCCTTCAACCTTTCCTCATAGCTCCAGTTTTCTAAACCTCTTATCATTCTTGTTACTCCCCCTCTGGCTGCTTTCCAGTATATCTACATAGTTTTATTTATTTATTTATTTTTTTACTGTTCAGTGCCCTAAACTGGACACAATAGCAGAGAAGCAGAATAATTACCCCTCCTGCTTCACATACAGCACTCCTTCCAATATGACCCAAAATAAAGAAAGCTTTTTTTTGGTATCACCTTGAAATTATTACTGCATGATCAATTTGTCTTGCACTGTGGCCTTCCTCTTGGTGTTGTTGCCTGCTCATTTAGTCCTAGTTTTACTAACATTTTTACTTCTCCTTCCTAAGTGTATTATATTACATTTGTCTTCACTGAATTTTGTTTGGTTAATTTTAGACAATTCCTCCAATTTATCAAGGTCATTTTGAATTTTTATGCTAACCTCCTAAAAGCTTTCAGCTTCCTCTACTTTGACATCATCTGCAAATTCTACACATTTTCTCTCTTTTCCATTATCCAAATCATTAACAAAAATATCTGATAGACTAAACATTACAGAACCTGGTAGGACCACACTTGAAATGCCTTCCCAGCATAATATAAAGTAGCAAAATTACTTTTTACACACCCTTGATGGGTGTATGACCTTGTATATTTGCATGCTCTTGCCTTTGGTAGCAACCAAAATGTAAAAGTAGAGAATAGGAGGCAGAAATCCCGGCCCAGGAACCCACCCGTCTGCTGCTGCCCTGAGCTTTGTGTAGCAAAGCCTGCCCAGGATGTGAAGAGGCACATCATGGTGGGGATGTTGGGAAAACAGGGGGAGTATGGCTGACCAGAGAGCAGAGACAATCTGTGAGAGGCAGAAGTGCTGGTTAGGAACAATGACACACTTTTAACTAGTCTCTGTGGAGATGATTCAGTAAACTTAAAATCTGCCCAACCTGCTGTAGAAGAGCTTCTTGAAGCTGCTGGTGTAGCTCAGCACTGGGGCCAAAGGGGTTGTGGAACTGTAGTCTCGAGCCTGTTGAGGACCCCTGAATGTGCTTAAAGAATAGGAAGGGTTCTACATCTGGACAGGTTATTGTTCAGTAAAACAAAGAAAACAACAACCAAACAATAAAAAAAAATAAAAAATTATAGACCAAGACATCTGTGGAGGTTGCAAAGTTAAACATTCAAAACTCACAGATCACAAAAATTAAGACTACTGATGAAAATTTAATTAATCCCCTTTCTGGGTATACTTTACAGAAGTTTATAACAGCTTGGTTTTCCAGTAGGACTCTGACTTAAGGAAGATGACCATAAGGAAGAAGTACTTAGGTAATATTGCTGCTTGTCTTAATAATTCAGTATGTTTCAACATGCCATTTTTGCCACACAGTTGGAGCTTGTGTAACACAGGTTGACAATGGATATATAAACAACTTCATAAAATTAACTGTCTTCTAAAGTATTTAATTTTATATTAGGTCAAATTTGTTTGTGACCAAAACGAAAATGATGTTGTTAAAAAAAAAAGAAAACTGAAAAATTGTATTCAAAGACTGTGCAGGCTATGCATATCTTCACTTACAGATTAAGATGGTTCTGCTGGGAGAGAATGGATGAAGTTAGAAGTTACTGGGAAAAGAGGACATTTTTTATTATGAATGGTGGTCAAAGACAGTGATGGAGGAATCACTATTCTTAGCCAGTGCAGAATATCTTTCAAGCATCACCTATCAGCCCAACCAGATTATGGATTTGTGGTCATTACTCAACAGTTCAAGCTCCTGGAAGACAGAAAGAACCATGCAGCTACTGTGCATCAGGTGGACTTAGCTTACAGGCAAATGTGAAATAAATTTTTTTTGTCATAGTTTTCATTATGGAAACATCCCTTTTCTAGCACACTTTAGGAGATAGTTATTGATTATTTGATCTACTGGTCCTTCTGAGATCAGAGCATCCTAGGATGAAGCAAAACACAAAGAAGATGGAATTGATACTCCTCTAGCTGTATAGATTTTCTTTTTGTAATCATGATGTGAAAAATAAAAACTTGTCCATCAGCCAGTAGCAAGGATGTCCCTTCACAAGCTGCAGAGAATTTTTAGCATTAGATGCTGCCTTACTAATTACATAAATCTTCCCTAGGCAGAGGTATGAACATTGGCACAATATAATGAGTTACAGAAGCTCTGAAACAGATCCAGTGCTTGAATAAACTTCTGCAGTCAAGCAGGTGTTGGAATT
This sequence comes from Chaetura pelagica, assembly GCF_000747805.2. Lineage (NCBI taxonomy): Eukaryota > Metazoa > Chordata > Aves > Apodiformes > Apodidae > Chaetura > Chaetura pelagica. The sequence goes on along the minus strand of NW_009953390.1, from coordinate 390,875 downwards.
GAATCCTTTTATACTGTTTTTATGCTGTTTACCTTAGTGATAATTTTAATAGTAGTGTTAATAATGGACATATTATGCAGCAGTACAGCTTCCCTCAAATTCATAGATGTGATTCAATCAATTGAATGCAAGAAGTGAGTCTGACTAAATCTTAGGCAACCAGTGAACAGTCATCTTACAGTTTGCTGCCTGAGTTCTCTCATGGGTCAATGGAAAGAGTCTGAAAGCCTGCAGAATTTCCAGGCAGAAACAGACACATTTGCCCTCTGGAAGCATTCACAAACACCTACTTTTCCCTCCTAAGTATGTAGGAAATTTGGCACTTCTTTCAAGGGACAGGTTACTTATACACCCAAACTTTAGGTACAGGTTAGGAGGTGACCTACACAATATATGCTCAGTTTCTGCTTTGCAAACAAGGGAGAGGCACTGTGTGCTCTAACACATGCAGTACATTGGAGAAAGTTAAGGGCAGTGGGCCTTAATCTCCTTTCAGCCAGGTGTTAGCCTGGGGTAACTCACTAATAACAGTGGAGTCTTGCCAACTTAGCACCTGTGCAGTGAGATCAAAACCAAGACCGTTAATGATGCATTTAGAGCTGGCTACAGAAAAGCAGTTCTACTTCATGATAACTTTGAAGGTTGCAGAATTGATTTCTTTTCTGTATTGGAATGAAAACAAAACCTTCTGAGCATTTTGTGATAATGTATTTGAGTGGAAAAATGCATTGTTGGATTAAAAGGTCAAATTTCTATCTGCTCTGTCTTGTTCACTCTTCCACCAATCTTAGAAACCCTCCTCACCCCACCCCTCCCCCCCCAAGCAACATGGTCACTTTTCCATAAAGCCTGTCAGCCTCAGCAGGGCAGTTTGGTTTGGCAAGCAGAACTTTCCAGTCACAGCCATGGGTCCATTGCACACAAAGGTATAACAAGCAGAGTGTAGAGAATAGGTTAAGTAAAAAAGATACCAAAACCATGATTCCACTTTAATCAAATCCTTTCTTGAGGTTTGAGAAAGCTTCTATAATTGTGCATGTTTTTTTGGTTTTGTTTTTTAATTTCCAATTCCATTGGCTTGTCTACTTGGGATTTGCAGCTGAGACTACAAAGCAATGGTGCCAAAACACCATGGGAAAGACCATACTTTCTATTTTTCTGACCATACAGTATTATTCTCAAGAGGAAACCAGCTGGTTCTCAAAATCTCTAGCTGAGGCTAGGCTGGGTCACACACTAGTTCGCAGTGTTGCCAGCACATGTTGAAGAGGACAAATGGTACAAAACTCTGCAGAGCAAGGAGAAATTTGGGGCTATTTCCCTGGTTTTTTTGAATGGCCATGAAGGAACTGGTCATACTTGCTTTTGGGTGCAGCTTATGTTGGTTGCTGATTAACTTTCAAACATGGTACTCTGGGTAGTGACTGTTGGTTACTGAGTATCAACAAATCCATTTTATTTCCCTTCTGTCCAGAACAAGAGGTCAGAAAATTGCACTGGCTCTGGAAGTATTAATTCAAGCTTGTCCAATTGCTACTCTGTACTTCTAATGTCAGAAATATTGTTTAAAAACATATGTGTCACCTAATGTGTTACTTTATTTAGAAACAAAGAAATATTTCCTAGAGATTGCTGAATGTCACTTATATAAAATGTAGTATTTACCCCTGTTTGACTCCTGCTGCAGCAAATAGAAAAGGAAGTTCTTATATCCATGTTTAAGAGCAGCTACTGTGGCCCATTAAATACTGTAAAATTTTGTTATTCTTCCTCTTATCCCTCCCCCTCCACTTTTTTTTTTTCCTACTTAAATAGATTGGACATTCAGAGCATCTCATGCATGTTGGAGGAATTTCTTGATGGTGGCAACAAGCTGATATAATGGCAATCCACCCACAAACAGTTCAGCTGCAGGAGGAGAGAAAGAAGAAAAAAGTACACACTAGAGACAGCAAAATAACCAGTGATGCACTAATTCCCTGTAGGTCAAGCTGAGATAACTACTAATAGTACAAACTATCAATTACACAAAATCTAAATTTAAAACTAGCAAGTGAGGAATGAGAGCTATAAATAGCTGTTCACTGATGTTTGTTCTTATGAATCCACCAGCCCATGGGAAAACCTGAAATACAGGAGCATGTTTCTTCCCCAACATGGGCTTGTGGGAGCACACAGACACCTCTCCTGCCCTGAACATATAATCTCAAGGGACCAACAGGTTAGGCTGAGGGCCCTGGCTGTGCCTTCAAAAGAGGCACAGTGAGCTCAGTCTAGCTCATCCAAAAATGAGCTGAAGTGGGGTAATGACTGTAAGAAAAAACTTCACTCCTGGGGCACAATGAGATACATTTATAGCACAAAACTTTTCCAGGCAGGAAAAAGCTGTCTCTCAGGAACCTTCTGGATGCTGTCAAAAGGATCATCCTTGATATTAGGGACTATGTCAAATCACATCCTTGTTCCTGCATTGGGTGTGTTTTGTAACCTTGTCTGCTCCTTGTATCAAGGAGGGTGGATTCTTAGGTGCTACAAATATTCGTGTCTACAACTGAACTGATCACTCTTTCAGTTAGTAGAGAGAATGGTCAATGAAATTTTGCCTTAAAATTCATGCCAATGATACTTAAAAACAGATAGGATGATTTGTGCATGCTCTTCCCACAGCCCACTAAACAAACATTGGCTTACTATCTCTGATATAGACATCTATATTGTGAGCCTGAATTTGGTGACAGATTCAACCCCAAATAACATGCACCTTAGGAAATGAAAAGTCAAGCAGTCTCACAAAAAAAAAGAAAAAAAGAAAGAGACTTCTCCACCAGACAATTCTTCTAATTAATCAAGATATTAAACTCAGTAGAGGGGTAGCTAGATAAAATGTAAGATTTCTCAAGGATCTAATAGTCTTGACTAGATAGTTTATTACTTGAAAACAGGGTACATGGACAGCAGCAGAATCAGGAACACTGTTGTGACCTGACCTAATCCATGCTAATCTTCTCTCTTCTGCTACAAGATTTCACCCCAGTGATGCTGAGAGGAAGATAAATTTCTGTGGAAGCCAGAACAAAGGGGAGCTTTCCATGGCGTAATAGTTAAATCCTGAGCCCTGAAATTCTGCAAGATCTGATGCTTTGGTGCACCTGGCTGGTGGGGAAGGTTTTGTCATCTAAAAACTGACTGACTTGAACATCTGTGAGTATCTGCTGTGGGAACATGAATTTCAGTGAGAGTACTGTAATAGAATTCTGGAGTGTAGATCCATGGAGACCTACAATCTCTTTGATCTGAAAGGTCACTGTGTCAGAACTACTGCATATACATATTATGGCTTAGAGTGCTATAGATTACATTAAAAATAAAACCAAAAGACTAAATAATACATATCAGATTCCCCTGAAATTAAGGATATGGGTAAATTGGGACATAGATGAAACCATTTGTGGTTTTTACTATAAAACACTTGACTGAGGAACTTGCCAGACTGAAATTACCACTTATCAAAAGTTCAATAGGAACTTTTTTGTAAAGTTCAAACCCTATTCTCTTCCTGCTCATCTCTAGCTCATACAACACCAGCCCTTGCCGGTTCCATTTTCAGTGTTTCTAATACTGAGGGATAGGTGAACTCTGTGCACTTAATAGCAGCCCAGTTCTATTCACTCAAAACCCGTGTGAATCAGTCTGTTAATAATTACTGCTGTCCCGATAGACTTATTCCTGCTTCACATCAGTGTGTGTGAGCAGGCCCAGTATTTTGTTATTCTGATGTTTTGAGGCATTTTTACTGCATTCCTCCATAGAACATTTAGTTCTGCTTCCTTTATTTTGATGTTAAGTCATGTTCTAATGTTTTCTTCAATGATTAATGATTGTATCTTATGGTCCCTCAGAAGCATGTATCCAATCATTATGGACAGTAGAATTAAATATTGTTTGGACTTTTACTTCCTTTCATTCTGCTTATATTAATTTACTTTTATTTCCAATGTTAACATCTTAAGAGGGAACTTAACTGTAAGTACAGAACAGCTCTAGGCTACGGAAAAATAATTTTCTTGGTGAATCTGTTAGTCTTTTAACTTCTGGCTGAATAGCTGGAATGGAAATTATTCCTCTCCACCCCTTTTGAGTTTGCTTTCAACCAAGAGATAGTTGACAAACAAAAAATATCATTTGCAGCTCTCTGGATTCATACAGAGAGCATCTGAGGGGTGCAGTGTATGAATACAGGTGGTAAGAAAGCCTTTAGGACTGCTTCCTAGTGTAGTACACAAGAGGAAAGCTTATCTTCTGGGAGTGGTTAAACAAGGAAGGAATGGATATTGATAAGTCAGTGTGTATTGATACTTCTCCAGTAGGCCTGTGTGTTGGTGAAAGTGGAAGCAGCCTGGTGACACATCTGAAGAGTCTCCTGCCATGTTCCCTGAAGAGCAGGGATGGTTGAGGGCTGTTAGATCTGCTCTGTCACCTTGGCATAGGTGCCTTCAGTGCAGGAGAGATTCTTCAGTTCAGTTCTCTGGAGGGTAAAAATCCTGTATTTAACATTTCCTTTTTCTCTCTGCACATCCCTATATTCAACAAATTGAAGAAAAGTCCAGCCTAATGATCGTATTTCTGGGTCCTGCACTGTGCTTCTGGTACACCTGTTTGGAGCTGCTCAGGTGGCCACCAGCACCCTACTCTAAGAGTTGGGCTCTTGCAGAATGTGCAAAAAGTAGGAATGAAGTGAATTTATATCTTATAGGTGTTTCACAGGGGAGGATATGACCAAGTAAGATCTATGCAAGGGCCATTTTTTTTAAGAGTCAATAAAGGAAGTTGAGTGTCAGCCATAGCAGATGTAGTTCAGGAACTGAAGCAAACAAAAAGCAGGGTAGGTAAAGGTCAAGAGATCAATATCAGACATCTGAAAGCTGTATACAGCTCCAGTCTCACACATCATGACCTTCTATCAGTTATAGAGCAGCTTTGGGCAGAGCAGTGGGACTTCTGTAATTCCTGTGCTCCTGAGAGATATTTATCAAAAGAGCAAAAACAGCAGCTGAACTGGAGAGAAGCTTTTCTATTGGTATCAAAGTGTCAGAGCCCAGAGTGCACCATTGGCTTTAAGGTCTCTACCTAGGCCCTCCTCAGACTTCACTCTAGCTGCCCACAGCCCAGGACCCCATGTCAGCCCCTTGGGCTGCCCCCCATCTGTCCTGCTCCTGGCTGGGATGGTGGGACAGGCTCTGGCTGCTGGGCCCTGCCAGCCTGGGGAATCCCCACTGCTCCCAGCCCCCAGGGCGTCCCTGTTCCCCAAGGCACCTTGACACAGAGGAGTTTATTTTAGGGTCCTGGGTGTCAACTCCTTTCATAGTAATCCATGAACAGGGTGATGACATAGGTAAGGAGCAAGCCTTGCAAGCCTTGGCCCTGAGTTAATGGAGACTTGCACGAACCAGAGCAACTAGACTGGATCAGAAATGGTTTGCTGAGATTGATCTTAACTCAAGTCAACCTTGTAAATCACAGATCATGAACTGAGATTTCACTTTAAGTGAGGATGAGAAGAAAATCTGTGTCCAAAACACATTGTATACAGTGCAGCCTTGGCCTTCACACATGATGATGACATAATGCCGGTCTTTATGGAGTCAGCCCAAGCAAATACCCATATTGACTGGAGAAAAAAAGTAATTCTGAAGAGACATTTCTTTTTCTCTCTAAAAAGATATTGTATAAGAAAAAAAGCTGCCTCGATTTAGACATGTCTTAATGTACACAGAAGAAGCTGCTGATACCTATTTTTGGGTGTTTCAAAGAAAGGTGGCAATTGTGGTAAGGATTGCTGACCTTTTTAAAATAGAAATCCAGCAGGGTTGTTAGCTTATCTATTACTTTTGTTTTTGACAAACGAAGCAGTATTTATGAGAAAGTTCTGTTGAATTTCTGCTGGTAGAACCCTTTAGTGCAGTTGGAAACTTCTGGACATTCAGAAAACTTTTCTCTCTCCAGAAAAATTGAATGAAAAAATTGCAATAGTTGTTTGATATAGAAAGAGAAGGTGGGTTGGGCTTATTTTTTCTTGCATGGAATTCTGTATGGAGTTTATTATTAATACAAGTGAAAGTGGGAACAAGCTGGCCAGTATTATGTGGATATAGAGGATCTAATGTGATGCATCAAATGCCACTATGGCCTTTTGTTGCAGTAACAGCTTTTCTACTGATTGATTTACTTAGTCATGTTTTGAGTAAGACTGGTAACTGCATGTCTTACTGTCTGCAAGAGGCAGTTTAACTGAAATGGGAGAGTAGCTGTGTCATATAGAGTGATTGCTTTTCAACATTCAAAATTAATAGTAACCTACACAAATACTGCATTTTCTAACTGAAAGTAGTTAAGAGAAACCTCATGGATCTTTTGGGCTCTTGTATCAGTGTAGCATTGACATGGTGGTGATCAGAATGGTTACAAAGGTAGGAAGACAGGAAAAGTATTAATACTATTATTTTGATAGGGAATATGTGATTAAGTAACTTAATTTTTTTTGTTGTTTTATAGTAAAATTAAAAAGTCTCCAGACTATGAGTGTACTTAGAAGTGTGTAAGCCATTTGTTCCATACAAAATTAGTCCTGCATCCTGAAGTTACAGGGAAAGAATAAAAGGCACTTAGGGTTGCACTTGGGATGCTGTTCTTTTTGCCTGTTTGGATCTTGGAGCACTTACCCTGTGAGAAGAGAGTGAGAGAGCTGGGCTTGTTCAACCTGGAGGAGAGATGGCTTCAGATGAATGTAATAGCAGAACATGATGCCTGTGGAAATGTCATGCAGAGGATAAATCTGAGCTCTTCACAGTGGTACACAGATGAGAAAGAAAAGATTTCTTGAATTTAAATGGAACTGAAAGGTGGGGGTTGGTCTAAATATAAAGTTGGGGGAAGATGCATTGTAAGGAGAGTCAGTCATTCAACAGGCTGCCTCAGGATGTTGAGAAACCTCATTTTTGGAGGTTTACAGAGGGCTGACAAAGCCCTGAGCAGCCTCATCTGGATTCAGTCCTGTCCTTGCTTTGATGAGGAGATTGGACTAGAGATCTTCTGAAGTCCCCTCCAACCTGAACAAGTTTGATATTATTTGAATGATAAAAGGCTATGTGGTATGGCCTCTCCAGGCCACATGCTGTTTGTTAAATCTGCTGTGTTATTAACATGGTTAGCTCAATTAGGACTAACCTTTGCTGTTCATTTTATACACCTGAAAATGAGTACAGTATTTCTCTCTTCAGTCTAGTCATCTTGCCTTTTTAGAATCATGTTTCTCCCATTGATCTTAGCCATAACATCAGCTGACTCATCTTTAAATAAATTATTTATATAATCTTCCCATAGTTACTATATGGAGGTTTTTTTACTGCAAATAGCTTCATGTTTGATTATTGTGTACCAATTATCTCTTTCCTGAATGAATGTTCTGTTTGTAATAAAATCAGTCAAGGAGATTTTCTCCACAGGGCCACAAAGGGCTTTGATTTGCAGAGAGTGCAGGCCAGCTTGTTAGTGTGAGAAGATGGAGTAGGTTTTCTTGGAAAAATACAAGTTGAAATGAGTTTGTATCTAAAAATTCAAATTTGTCTCTCCAGACAGGATGGAGAAGAAAACTGTCTGCTAAGGCAGCAATACTTACTGATAATGTCTGATACATTCTTCTCAAAGAGGCAGCCATTTCCCACAGAAATATTTTCTCTGAACAGTGCTTCTTTTCTTTCAAGATGACCTGGAGCTGGAAGGGAGAAAATTTTTCCTTAATTTTGTCATTTGCAAGTTTGAGTACATATTAGTTTAGCCTTGATTTTGTACCAGGATTATATTTTTTTTACATATAATCTGAAGCATATCAAGAAATATTTATATGGGAGAGACAGGAATAAGGCTTTTGTAAATTTGTCACTTCTAATATTATTTTTTTTTTTTAAAATATGTTCTCTTCTTTAACTGTCATAGCGGTAATCTAGACTCCTCATGTTACTTACATGTGAGATCGAAGGATAATTCAAGTTACTCTTTCAGATACATGTAAAAGCATTTATTGGATCTTCAGGCATACATCAAGATTTTCAAACTGAGAAAATTAATCTAATTTCACTGTAATGCCTTTAAAATAGAGTATTTTGCAAACTTATTTAAACTATCTTAGACTCATGAGCATTAGTGTTTACTTCATTTAGCCTTCCTCTTTTTAATGTGCTACTGTTGCTCCTCAAAAGTTGTTCATGATGCCTGCAGGTTTTCCTAGGTGATTAAGGCCATAGGATACTGCTGCTCTCATAGATCTGACTGGCAGATCATGTTGACTATGAGTTTGAAGGGAGGTGACTCAGGACATCCCTGTCCTTGGAGCCACTCTCATGCTTCCTGGCTAGCAAATCCTCTCTGCACTGGAGTCATGTTGCTGGAGCATAGCCCCTTGCCAGCCACCCCCTCTTCCTGGGCAGGTCCCTGGCACTGGGGACAGATTGCAGATAACCATGTTTTTCAGTATGGGACTTCCCAGAGCTCTACACTGAGCCTTCTGCCTTCCCACACAGGCATGGGCCAGACTTAGATTTCTGGCTCTGTGGCAGCAGCAGGGGAGATCAAAAAGGTCTGTGTGGTCTAGAGTGGGTGTCTTATTTTTTTTTTTTTGTTTGTTTGGGTGGGGTGGTTTTTTTTGTTTGTTTGTTTTTCTTTAAAATGAAAGTTCTGTGCTTTCTTAATAGTCATCTTGGAGCAGTCTTGGCTGTATCTTTTTATGTTTTGCTTTGCATATGTATCAGATACAGGAGTGAACACTGAGATATTAGATAGATTTTGTTGCCAGGACTCCATCAGGTATTTTGGAGGTACCCACAATTTCCATGAGTAGAAGAAAGAGGTATCTCACTACCTGTCCATCATGAATTATTATTGGACATTTTTTTTCTTATTGTGAGAAATAGCTTCTGACCCAGTACAGGAGTTTAACTGGATAGAAATAGAGTTTAACAGTTATTTAATAGGCTCAGGAGAACTTAAAGATCAAACCAGAAAGACCTTCTGGTTTTATGCCAAAGTAATCATACTGTATGGACTTCCTATGCATAGGGCATTTCTTTTAGAACCTCATACAAATTCCATAAAAAAGAGAGTATTATCCCTTTAAATGCAAAAACCTCTCACATTTGAATGTATTGAAAGCATGCAGATTCCTTTTTATAAAGGCAAAGTCAGGAAAATCTCATTTTTAACGTTTTGGTTTGTATTTCCATAATAATTTAATTAGAACGTCTAATTTGGAGTTGTCAGTCCCAGCACTAAATAGGGAGAAATGTCTTTGCATAATGAAAGTGGGACATTATGTGCAGTGACCTAGCTGGATTCCAGTTTGAATAATTACACATGCTTAAATAAAATATCTTTTGACATTTCAGGTAAACAAGAACATTATTTATCCCCTCCTGTCCTAAACTGAGGAATACTGTTAAAAAAGCCCTTGCTTTCATATGAAAGTCAGCTGCCTTTCATGGATGGGAAAAATGAATCTGGGCTGTTTATGTGTGGCCATGAATAGAAAGGCTGATCCTGTGGAAATCAGTGGCAAAATTTCCTTTTGCTTTCTTAAGTGAAGGATTCCACTTGTCATTTCTGTGTCTGGTTTTGCCATCGACCTCACATGAGATCTTGTGTAAATTATTTCACCACTTCATACAAAAGCTTTTTTTCCCCCCTCTAAATTCAGTCTAATGGTGCTTAAAAATTGACCACAACCTTAAGTACAAATAATAAGTACCATATAAGGCCTCTATTTTAATATAATTATCATGAGTAAGGCAAGTAAAGGTCTCTTTGGTTTAAGGTTTTCCATTACAAGATTCCATTTTTCAGCTACTTACGTCAACTGGCCTGAGCACACTTATATTTTCCATATGGGGTAGGGACCTCAGCCTGAGGTCTGTTGGAAATTTCATCAAAAAACTGTGCATTTTAATTCCTATTTGTAAAGAGGTGTCCAGATTTGGCAGAGTTATGTGTTTCTTGAAACCTGAGTTCTTATTTGCTCAGCAGCGACCTGGCAGAAGTTGGCACTTAGGTTTCCGAAGATGCCATCTGCACTGGGCATCCTCTCTCCCAAGCCTACAGGAGAAGAACATGACTTTCCCTGTAATTTCTCCTCCTGTTGCCATGCACGGCTATGGCACAGCATCTAATAGCAAGGTCTAATATCCTTTGCTCCTGCTGTTTTTCCTTCTGCTGCCCTAGCAATGAAGAGATGGAGGCCACCTGAGGGGAATGGGAATGATGCAAAATCGAGGAACACAGGATGAGGGAAAATTTGCTTAATGAGACTTACTCAGCATCACAGAAGTCTACGGTGGCATACTCAAGCATAAGATTTGCTTTTCCTAGAATAATGTTATGGTTGCCAGACTTGCTATGTAATATGGGATTTCCTGTATTATAGTCTCAAATTCTGTGTCCTGTATTAAACATAGAGGTTACTAATTTCTCTTTATATTTCAGAACTATACAGTCCTTGAAAAACCTGGAGTCTTACCACTGACTTTGATCTACATCTTCTCTGTGTCTTTTTTTTCTCTGCTTCCTTCCTCAAAGTGTGTAGGCAAACCCAATTCTGAGGATCATAACAGGAGGTAACAGCACCTGTGCAGTCACACATAGGATTTATGCCACTACTATAGCAAGACATGCACTTGACTGGCATCAGGATGGGTTGCAAATGGACCTTCAGGATAGCAGGTTATTGGGTGAGGCAAAAGAAGAGTGTAAGGCTGAGCACTAACTGAAATACCAGTTTTAGTTCTGGAAATGAAAGTGGTAAAGGGGTGGGGGAAAAAGCCTTCTGGTGGTCAGTCCTGCCTCTGGTACAAGGGACAGGCATGGCAAGGAGATGACAGTGATGCCTCTTGCTGGATAGTCAGTTGTGAGACCTTTAGGGGTTCCTGAAAGCAGGTAAGTCCCTCTGAGCAACATGGTCTGGATGGAGCAACACTATTCACTGGGATACTAGAGAATAAACCTTTGTGTTCAGGCCTGGTTTTGTAGACCCTCACCCTTTTAGTCCTACAGTCAATATGTAGGAGTGCTTTTGAGTGTCTATGTCCTACTCTGGACCCCAACTGAGAGCTTCCACATGAGCGGGTATTCAGTGCTATTCAACAAGTACTGAAAAGCCACAGTGAAAGCCATCATGCTGCGGTTGGTATGAGAACTGGCGGATATGGACCACCCTGAATACACTTGTGCTGTGTTGTTCTGGAGCATGTTTTGGGCACTTCACCTGCCCACCACTTCGATTTGCAGTGGCAAACAGGCTCTGTGGTGTGCCCAGCAAACCTACAGCAGGCCTCAGCAGACCAAGTTATCTGTTGACAAAGGCTGCACTGAAAGTGTCTTGGCTCTGCCCTTAATTGCAAGTCCTTCTGCCATCTTCTGCACATGAAGTCGTGAGGCTGCTTGGGAAAGCCTAACAGCCTGTGCTAAATGATGTTCTAAATAAAATTTTCCCTTGCCTGTTCCTGGTGGCAAATATGCCTAAACACTGCAAAATTTTATTCTGAACAGCTTGTTTGTCCTGGTCCTCCTCAGTATCCTTTTTCCTGTAGCATCACATTTCCAGGCAAAGCTCCTCTGTGGCTGCAGCTGCTAGGGATCGTCTGCACTCACTGGAGTTCCTCTCCCTATGCCCCTCTCCAACATCTTCATTACAAATGTGCATAATTCTGTTTTTGCAATTAGTATATGCTCTTTGGGGCCTAATTATACTGTGTGTTCTGGTTTATCTAACACTGCTCATCTGTTGTGTGAAAAACAGTTTAGGAATCCCAGCCTGACTTCTGTGGGAATCTTCCTTCTTTGAAGTGGGAAGATCAGAGTCATGGTTGGGTCAGCACAGCAGGAGTTCAGCTGCTCCCGCTCAGGGTGCCAAGTGTGAGCACTGGTGCAAGATGGGCTCCTGTTGTGCAAATATGGCAGGAGCACTTCACAGCCCACGGTGCAGCCCTGAGACAGTGATAATACTCCACTGACGTCTGTGATAAAATCATGTCAGAGCCCTTTCCCTTCCCTTCCCTTCCCTTCCCTTCCCTTCCCCTCCCTTCCCTCGAAAAAATACTTTGCCCCTTGGCCATGAGCCAGTATTGCAATGGAAATCCTGGTGTGTGGTACCACAAGGTATTTTAAATCTAATGAGAAATGCAGGGAATCCTACAATGAAATGGAGCTGACCTCAGTGACCATGACTGTCTTTTGCATGTGCATATACTAGTGCAGTGTAAAACGTACATCAGTGTAAAATGTTAGTAGCTACAAATATCTGAGGGATGGGTGTCAAGAGGAAGAGGCCAGTCGCTTTTCAGTGGTGCTCTGTGATAGGACAAGGAGTAATGACATAAGCTAGAACACAGGAAATTCTACCTCAGCATGAGGAAATCTTCTACACTGTGAGGCTGATGGAGCACTGGAACAGGCTGCTCAGAGAGGTTGTGGAGTCTCCTTTGGAAACTTTCATGACCTGCCTGGAAGCATTTCTGAATGATCTGCCCTAGATGATCCTGCTCTGACAGAAGGGTCAGACTAGATGATCTCTAGAGGTCTCTTCCAACCCCTAACATTCTGTGATTCTATGATTCTATGATATACAAGCCTGCTCTTAAATAAAGAGGCATAAATATATATTCCACTTACCTTTTTATAGACAATTGGGAGTAAATACCATTAAAATAGCTTTACAGTCCCCAGCCTCCCAGCCCTAATATCTGTTCTCTTGAATGAAGGGAGATATATATATATATATGTATATATATAAAGGAAGGGAGGTTGAACCTGTATAATAATAATAAAAAAAAGCAGAATAAATATTTTCAGCATGTGTTACAGGTATAATGTGACCCTAAGGCAGTCTGAGACCTTTGTTTCTAGCATTCAGTGTTTGAACAGGTTATTGACAGTGTCAGGGGGAAAGAAACTTAGAAGATCTGAGTTAGTCAATGTGATGACAAGAATCAGGAGATGCTTCCATTTACCCACTCTGGCATTAGAGAGTGTAATAAATGATAGTGTGACCTGAGCAGCCAGCCAATTGCTGGTTCAATAAACTTACCTTCCCTTTTGAGTAGAAATCATTCTTCTCAATATTACAAATGCAAAACCTACCCTACCCTCCCACAAGCATGTTTAGCAGGACTTGGGCTACCTAAAGCAAGGTACAATGATAATAAATGGGATTTGCCAAATGCAACAAGTCACTGGCTGAGAAGTGCTCTAATGACAACACAAGCTGACCTCGTGCCACTGAGATGTATTACAGCAACCTAACTTAGGAAAAGAAAACTGCAATGTGAAACTTAATCTTTTGCATGTGTTAACAGTTCATGACTGTCTCTAGGGAGTAATAAGGACATGAGTGAACACAATCCCATGTCTCCCATGAAGACACTTGGCAGAAAAAGAAGACACTGCTTCTGTGTGTCACGGCGCCTGCCAGCAAGGGGATGGTGCAGAGACTTACTGCATGTAGCACTTGGCACAGGACATCCAGCCACACGCCATCCTGGAAAGCTGACAGATTAAACACAGAAGTAGATGGATGGTGACACCAGATAAGTGTGACATTATGTTAACAGGTTGTGTTAGTGCCATGCTTTGTTTACATGGCTTACATGAACTCTTCTGTTTTCTAGAGGAAAGGACCAAGTTTAACATGGTTTGTAGTGAAGCATCTGCTCAGGCACACAAAAATCTGCATGTGTTATATGTTGAGGATTTAAAAAGTGTGTATAACATTTAAGATTAACCCATACATATGTGTATGTTACAAGCAAGGCAGGATAAAGAACAATTTGAGATGTAGAGCTATCTTTCAAGGCTCTTCAGTCTAGACAAAATCTTGACTTATCTGTTTTTATATAAATCTGTGTATTTTTTATATATGCACACACATATCTGTGTATGGATAGATATATGGGTAGTTTATATTTATAAAACCACATGAATATTATAAAGCCATATAAAATTATAAGCATACAGAAGAATTTCTGGTTCTATAGGTTTCTAATGGTGGAATATATAATTTCATTATTTCTTATTCTCTAATAAGATGAAATAAATACATTGTACAGACTATTGGACATTTCACAAAGGCTCTGAAAAATCTCAGTATCACATTACAGAATTCAGCAATAATCTTTACTTGACTAGGATTAAAAGGTTGAAAAACAGAGGAGGAGATGTCTTTCCATGAATGTGCTTGTAAACATCATATTTGTGTATGAAGCACCATATTTATGTGGTAGCAGTAACTGTACACAATCCTTAAGTATTCTCCACACCCTGAATCTGAAAAAAAGAAAGAAAAAGACTGTTTGCTGCAGAAACCAAAAGAAAAAGATTGCTGAACTGAAGGTTAAATGATGTCCCTTGTCCATTTCCAAGTGTGAGCCTCTTTTGAGGAAGGTCTCAAATACCTACCCCACTGCTTGAATTCTGTCATTCACGGTTACACTGAACTTGCAAAAGCAAGTACACTCACCATGAGAGGTGGCATGTGAATTAAGGTGCACACTTTCGTTTTGGAGAGAGCTAAACAATCCCATTGGATACCTGTGAGTATCCTGAGCATATTATATGTTTAAACCTTGGAAAAAACTACCTGACAGGTTTTCAATAAATTATTCCTGAAACACAGATTGATATACTTAGTGTCAACAGCAGGCAGTACGTCCATAACGGGATAGTCTGGCTGCTGATCTGGTAGATTCACTTGTATCATTGAAATAATATCTTGGCTTTCTCTGACTTTGGCTTCCCAATGGGAAAAAGCTGAAAAGATGAGGACCTTAAATCATAACAAGAACTGGAAATGTTGTGGTATCTATTATCACTTGACTTGTTTTAACCACATAATTTTATGGAATCAAGTCACGTTCCTGCCAGAAGACTTAGATGTTCTCTGAAGTCAGTGATCGAGCAGTGTTTCTATGAGAAAGGTTGTTTTGATGATAACTCACTAGGGATGATAAAGTCAACATATACATGGAGTTTTAAATTCTCTCTCAACGCCCCCCCCCATACAACTTATTGTTTATTCTCTTTGAATATGCAGTAATTGGCATCTCTAGAAAGAGCTAATATATATAACTGTTTAGAATAGGATTTAGGGAACTTAACAAAAAGCCTTATTTGGAGATGTTGGCCTCAGTCCACCTTCTGCAGCTAAACCTTCTGGTCCAAGGTGATTATAGGAAAGAAGATGGGTCATGTTAAAGTTCACACAACCAATTATGCTTAAAAAATATTAGAAGAACTATCTGGGATGAGTGAAAATCCTTACTAGGCCTATAAATGTCCAGAAATCTTCATCATCTTGTCTTTCACCTCAACTTGCTCTTCTACATTCAAAGCCAATCTACTCATGACAGCAAGCATGTATTAAGACGATTTATCATAAGGAGACAAATGGCTTTCCTTATTATGGTATATGACTCTTTGATCCTATGTCACATGCAGTAAACCATCATCACAGACTGTACGTTGAGGATTTCTTCTGGAGATAGATAACTGTGCTTCAAACACATCTATTGTCGGTGATTAAAATATGTGGAAAAGTGTATGGGATAGTAATTCACTGTGAGTTTGAGGGAGGAGGAGTAGAGAATACAGAAATTTCCTAAAGAGACTAGACATCACATGAAAGTGCAGGAGGAGAAGAATAGGGATGATTCCTATTCTGAACTGACTTGGGCAAAGGGAAGGTGGGACGAGAAAGGTCCTTCCAACTTACTGACTACGGAGAGCAAACACATCATACAGTCCCATTCATAAACTCTGGAAATTCCACATAAAACTGCTTCCCTTGAACATACCTAAAATAGGACCTTTCTCAGACTGACAGTTATAACCACAGAAAAAAAGCATGCAGAATCTTTCCACTTTATTTTTTTTTCTTTCTTTTTTCTATTCTTTTGTTTGTCTGTCCAAATAACAAGGCATAACACACAGCTCTGATATTTTTCAGGCCTCAGTTATGCTTCATCTGTAACATTAATGAATATAAGCTGTCATGATCAGAAAGGAGTCATGATGCACTGATGACATTTGCAGCACTTTACTTTCCGTCATCTCCTGTACCAGAAAACTTTGGAGTGTGCTCCTGGCCACAGTGTGCAAAGGCCGTCTCTGTGTTTTGTCTGGTGTAAAAGACCACACTCAAGAGTCTAAAATATTACATATCTAAATGCCCTGGTGAGAGCTACTTGACTGAGCTTTCCACTTGCTGTTGCAGCTGCCCAGTCCTGGCACACAGCTAAGTGAATGGCTTGTGGCTGTGGCTGAGAAATCCTGAATGAACGGAAGGAACTGGGAATTTTGTGCTGCCACTATGGGAAAGCATCAGGCTTGTCACAATGACCTTTCTGTGCATTGAACCCCTGTGTTGGATTTTGCTACTTTCACTATTGAAATGCCACTACTAGGAGATTAGGGAGCTGGTTTATAGATCACAGTATTTAGTCCCTGCTTTGGTTTAGCACTTCTCAGTGTCATACTGCAGTGTTAGGATGTAGAACTAAGAGACTATTTGCAGTTTACTGCAAGCCACTGAAATACTTCTGGGTTTGTAACAGCAGCAAAACCTTCCATTTCAGATCTGGTCAAATATGAGTTCACTGGCAACAGAGAGCTCACTTCTTTGACATAAAGAATGTTTCCCCTTGAGATAATAAAATTGCTTTGAGGTACATTTCTTGAAACTGTAACATTTTCTGTATTTGCTATGATTTTATAAAAGTTTTGTGTATTTTAAAGCATACAGAGACATAACGTAAGACTATAGCTTTGTGAAAAAGTGAGGTTCAGGGGTTAGCACATTAAGCTGAGAAAGGAAAGGTGCCGCCTTTGCCGACAGCCTTGAGTAAGTTATCTCTTTCCTTGTTCCTTATTTTCTGGTGTAATTAATACAGTGATATCAATGGTTATCTTTTCATTGTCTTTACAGACCCAAGGGAAATGTGGTAACAACTGTGAATACTTTTGGGATTTTAAGATGAAGCTTCTTGATTAATTCCTTTGAAAATTATGCAAAGGTTTAGGTTTTGCTGGTTTAATAGCTATGAGAACTGCTGAGTAGTTATTGGCTTTGAAGGAAGGGCAAGAAAGCACTCATTACTCTGAAATCTTTCTATGTGGACTAGACCTACAATTTTGCACAATATATTTCCTGAGTGTTCCTTTTTTTAATTTTTCTTTTCTTAATGTGGCAACAGTAAAAATAGAAAATCTTCTGGGTTTATCTTCATATTCTTTCTGGTCATGACAGGATCACGGTGTCAATATTGGAAACTCAGAGGTTTGGAAGGTTTCCCAGGGATAATGCTGGGGCCATTCTAAAGCTGACAAAAGTCAATAGGAGTTTTTCCATTGATTTAAATGGGATCTAGATTACACAGACTATGTATGTCTCATTTCTCTGTATATTTATGAAGAAACTAACAATTAAGGGCTGAGTTTACAAAGAATGCATAGCAAGAATGCTACCAAAGACCTATTGGATAAAAAACCTCCCTTGTGAAAAAATTAACTTCTTTTTCAGAAGAGCCAGCCAACTGACTGAAGTAACTCTCTCTGCAAATGAGGATGTGCTTTGCAGGTATGTTAACTTTGAGTTAATCCAAAACAATAACAGATTTTTTGAAAACTATGGACAAAATGCCAGTAATAGCAACAAAATAAAGCACTGTGCTTTGTAATGATGCAGGCTTTTTGTTGCCTTCTCTCTGGGACTCCAGAGGCTGTGGATTGAAGCAGGGTAGAAAGTGGCAGTCTAGAGCCTCATCATCTTGAACATGATTAACTGACTTCATGCTTTGCATTCAAGTTGAAGCTACATAAAGGGCCATTTAGAATTAGGCCTTCAGATGTGAATAGTCCAGAGAGGTTTTGGTTTATTTTCTGCACAATTAAAGCTACAATCCACCTAGGAATAATTACAGCTCATCCATTGCCTGTGCTGGCTTACCTTGTCAGCACTGCTCTGTAGGCACACACCTGTGATGTTGTGAGAAGAAAGAGGGGCTGGAGATTAGCCCCTCCTCCCCTTTCATAGGACAAAACATAACAAGCCCTTGGGCTCCACCACATCTTTCTGCCCTTATGTGAGATTTTCAGAAAACCATCCTCTTCCCTGCTGTCCCTTATGAGCGACCTGGGATCCTTCGAGCAACTAGCTTGGTAAGCCCACTTCTTCCAATGACTTGAGAAATCTGATATTTCTTTCTACCATTCCACTACCACCTCTGTTCTCTCACCTCCTACACATATCTGTCAGCTGTAGTTTCATCACATACTCAGATTTTCTTGGGATCTGACAAAATCCATGTCAGGGTTAACAATTGCTATGGGCAATAGGAAATTTGATGGTCACCTTCCTTCTTCAGCATTTCAAGTGTTTGATGTAGGATGGCTACTCATGCTTTGAGGGTGGGAGGGTTCTGGGAATGGAACTACTTCCTCCTGTCTTGAATGTGGTTAGACTAAATGACAGGGCGTAGAGAGTGGAACGCCAGATGTGCTGCAGTGCTGAGCAATGGGGACAGCAGCTGCAGCTGCAGTCCTTGGTTTTGGTGACAATGTGAGGAGAATAGAGACAAGCAGATTTTGACTCTTTTTTCTAGGAATAGCTCTGCCCTGCTGATGTGCTCTTGGACACAGCTCTATTTCCAGAGAGCTGAATTTAAAAAGAAAGTCCAGCAAAAGCTAAAATGTTCCTGGATAGGTCAGATCCCAAAAGACCTGGTTATTTAAAGATTGACCTTTATGGTTTCAGATCAGAATCTGCACTATATTTCAGCATCACTTTTGTACTGAAGGTATGAAAAAGCCCTTTCTCATGGTTCCCCACCTCTATAGCTGTACTCACTTTTATTGTTGACAAATTGGAATTTCGTTATAAAAGGAAGAAGACCGCAAAATAAAAAAAATAAGATGGTTAACTATGGAGATACTCCCAGCGTCTTATTAAGGGGAGAAAAAAATAAGATTTTCTTCATCAATATAGAAAGCTTTGACATTTGATTCCCAACCCTCTGGCATGAAAAAAATATGGCTTTGCATCCCATGTTACAGGTGATCTGCACTTTTTACCAAGAAAGGGATCTGTGTGCTAACAGCAGCACTCCACACATCCACAAATAGTCAAAAGGTATGTGGGTGGTACTGAGGACTTCCCTCCAGTTGATTCATAGCTGTGTGAGCTGCAGGGCCACAGTGGCCTTTGTGTTATGGCTGAGACAGAACTGTTTTCGTAAATGGCTTCAGCAAACATCTCTGAGACAGGGTATAGGCTGAACATCATTCCTTCTGGGTAGTATAACACTTCTGGATTATGTAACACACCTTTCTGAGAGAATCTAAGGAATCTATTATATTTTGAATACCTGGGAATGTAGTTTGGGGGGTTTTCCCCCCCTTTTTTAAAACAGCAGTTACTGTCTGTTTGCAGTGTAAGTTAACTGAAATCTTTTGTCCTACTAGTAGGAATGACATGGATACTCATAAATAACTTTAAAATTCAGAAGGTCAGAGCCAGATGGTTGACATTTGATGACCTGTTCTTATTAGCGGGATGTGCATTGAAGCATGTGATGGAAACCTTGAGCCTCCCTTCCAGACTCTCACTGCCTCTAAAACCTATGTCACTGATTCTTCCAAGAGTCCTCAAGTATAGTGAGGGGAAAACAACTGATGACATCTACCCAGACTTGTGCAAAAAGTTAGGCACTGTTGTATGTGACATCCTGGTCTGTAAATTAGAAGGACAACTTGGTGAGCTAGAAACTGGCTGGGTAGTTCCACTCGAAGAGTTGTGGTCAGCTGCCAGATGTCCAAATGGAGATCAGTGATGAGGGGCATTCCCCAGAAGTCGGTACTGAGATCAGTGCTGTTCAACACCTTTGTCAGAGGCATGGATAGTGGGATTGAGTGCACTCTCAGCAAGTTTGTTGATGACACCAAGCTGTGTGGAGTGGTTTACATGCTGGAGGGAAGGGATGCCATCCAGAGGGACCTTGACAGGCTGGAGAACTGGGTCAATGCCAACATCATGAAATTCAAGAAGGCCAAGTGCAGGGTGCCGAACTCAGGTCAGGGTTATCCCAAGCACAATTACAGGCACAATTACAGAATGGAATGAGAAAAGACCTCAGAAAAAGGCCTTGGAGATGTTGGATGATGAAAAGCTCAATGTGAGACAGCCATGTGCACTTTCAACCCAGAAAGCCAACCATGTCCTGGGCTGCAGGGAAAGAATAATGCCCAGCAGGTCAAAGGACATGATTTTCCTCCTCTATTCTGCTCTTGTGTACCTCCAGTACTATGTCCAGTTCTGGAGCCCCCAACACAAGAAGGATGTGGAGCATTTGGAGCAATTCCAGAGGAGGGCCATGAAGATGAACACAGAGCTGGAGCAACTCTCCTATGAAGACAAATTGAGAGAGCTGGGGTTGTTCAGCCTGGAGAAGAGAAGGCTCTGGGGACATGTCACAGCTGCCTTCTGTGTCTGAAGGGGGCCTACAGGAAAGCTGGGGAGGAATTTCTTAAAAGTGCATGTAATGATAAGACAAGAGGCAAATGTTTTAAAGTGGAAGAGGGTAAATATAAGTTAGACATTAGGAAAAATTCTTTAGTGTAAGGGCAGTGAGACAGACACTGGCACAGGTTGCCCAGGGGGGCTGTGGATGCCCCCTCCCTGGAAGTGTTCAAAGCCAGGTTGGATGGGGCTTTGAGCAACCTGGTGTGGTGGGAGGTGCCCCTGCCCATGCAGGGGGGTTGGGAGAAAGGGAATGTTGTTGGTCTCCTAGCTACTGCAGTTCTGTGCTTCTTCTCAGCCCCTGCAGAAATGAGATCATCTTGGCTTTAAATTGTTAAAAAAACACCATGTTCTTGGTGAGTATTTGCCCAGTCCTTCTCCCTGTAAGATGGTGATGCAAGAGAAGAGAGAGCACCTCATGCCTTGAGGTAGCAGAGATAGACTGGTATTTAACTTCCATGTTGGAAAAGAGACTGAAAAATTTCGTCACAAATTTAACCAGGTTTGGGCTGCTAAATCTAGTGTAGGGCAGAAATTAAAACTACCTTTCAGCAGCTCTGCTGTCCTTACTGCATTAGTTTGCTAGTGCAGTTGCAGATGTTAACACTGTTGCTATGGTCCAACTTACACATTTACAGTAGTACATCAGCTTTAACTGGGTTAACTGCAATGTTGCTCAGCACTACCTCCCTAGCTAGATTAATAAAGGGCAGATACAAGTCTTCTGAGGATATTAATGTTCAATTAACATCACCTCTTTCATTATCAGAGACATGTCTGTCAGGTCTGTGTTACTTCATGAGGGAGCAAGGACTGATTCACAGAAAAGAATTCACATGGAAAAAACCCCAATAAACCAAACAGATCTCCCCATTCCTCCCCACACTCCCCTCCCCTGCCCTTCTTCCAAAGTGGAGATTTCCGTATTTTTGTGACAAGATCCCTCAAAAGCTAAAATTTTGGTTTGTCTGAGAACAGTTTCAGCTCCGGGTCATGAATTCATGCTTGTTCATCATAGTTTGGAGCAGCAGCAGCTAGAGGCGCCCTCCAAGGACTGAACTCCATCTGTGCAAACATTGCTTGAAACTGTACAGAGGCTACTGTCAGTCTGGGTGGAATAATGTTTGTGAATGCATTACAGATGAAGAGAGGTCATGCCTGGTGTCTGCAACAGAGCAGGGAGCTGAGCCCATGCTTCTGGGTGCTGCTCCTTTGCCTCCAGATAGAAATACTGTTATTTGGTTTATATATGGTTCTTTGTGATCAGCAAGAAACTCCTGAGCCTCCTCTAGGATCCTGCTACCTTTCTCTGCTCTGAAAAATCTTGACTTCTGCATTTTTAATTTTTTTATTTTTCCTTGGGTTGGAGTCAATAAGCTAAGTAGTTGAACAGCAGGAGAACTGTTTGTCAGCCTCTGGATGTGGGATTTTACAGCAGGTTTCTGAGGCAGTGACCTTTGAGTGAGAGGTGAGGACTGAGGGCCCTGCTGGGATACTGCTGAAGGATTGGCTCACTGTGCTGTGCAGGGA
>NW_009953390.1:336133-368464 GCF_000747805.2 Chaetura pelagica | reverse complement strand
GAAAGAGAAGCTTGGCATAAATGCACCTGCACTGCTGGTAGTGTGAAACCCTGCAGCAAAGTCATTGCTCTTCCTTGCTTGGGTTTCTGGCCAAAAGAACTAGTCAGTTACTGCAGATTGGAGCCTGGGAGCAGAGGATCATATACACAGTGCATACAATTGAAAGATCAGAGCTTTTCAGCAGAACAGAGAATATATTGAACTGACAGTATGAGTATCTTCACTAACACACTTATTCTCACATAAGAAGAACTATTAAAACCCATCAGCTTGAATGCATTAGAGATCTAGATTAAACCTGCCTCATTGTGAAGGTAGAGATAAGGGAGCTCAATTAGCCATCACTTCATCCATCCTCTAATTCATTTCTAGTGTTTAGAAAGATTTACTGATTTACCTTTGATGAACCTGAACTCAGCAGAAATTTTACTCTGAAGTGAGAGACCCTTTTGCCAAAGCTGCCAGTAGCTCACAGGGGTAGCAAAATCTACCTTCTCTGTATAGGCAAAGCAGGGCCACAACCCAAGCCTATTACACCCTGGGCAGGTGCTCTAACCAACAGGCTGTCAACCCAGCCATGTCTCTGAAGAGTGATTCCTTCTGTAAAAAAAGAATGATGACACTTTCTTACATCAACAGGGATGCAGGGAAGGTACATCCAGTGGTGACTGGAAAGTCTTGAGATACTGCAGGAGGGAGGGTCTAAAGAGGGAGATGTTCAATTCTGTATCTTCCAGTTAAGGAAAGAGAATGCAGAAAGACATATTGCAAGATAACTCCCCCACTCCGAAACGTCACGTAGAGAGATATTTCTACCATTTTTCTCTCCTCTATTCCTTCTAAAGTACATTTCTGTCCTTGCAGACAGAGACAAACATACAACAAAGCAGATGATATCTAAAGCATATGATGTTCCTGCATTGCTTCAGGTCTGATTTGATGGTTTTCTAACACCAAAATAATCAGAAGTTTCTTGATTGTGCTGTTTCTGAGAATTTGATATTTTACCTGGACCATCCAGATCCTTGGAAACAGTCTATAAGATCTGCATGGTATGGGAGGGGGTGTTTCTGACAATTTTTGTCCTTTCCAAGAGCTTTTTTGTGTGAAGTTATGCTGGTGATTTGCTATCACATTAGTTGAAGCTTTTTTCTACTACGGATTTACACATTTGTTTTCATGTAGGAAAGCAAACAAAAATCACTCATTTCTGGAAGAGAAACATTTTACTTATCAACTTTAGGAGTGTAGTTTTCTTTGAAACTCAGTTTAAAGAAATAAGTGAGAGCTAAATGCAGACAGCTGAGTTAAAATGCTTTTTCTTGCCTCTGAAAACAAATTAAAATATTTTAAGCTGATTTCTCCCCTTACAAATTGCTTATATTTTACTTTGCAATAGGATTAATTTCACTTTAGTCTCTGAGAGTTCGATTTTCTCTATGTAAAGTCAGGCACTTTTGGAACATGAAACATTCTCATGTCAGAGGGCATTGCACTCTGAAGGTACTTGTTGCTCACATTTGACTGTAGAGGAAACCTGGATGTCTTATTTAGGCTGGTTACCTCATTTTCATTTGGGAGGTGAACAGGCTGCAATGTTTGCACAAATCTGTCACTAACTCCCAGGGCCAGACCCTAAAAAGACCTCTAATGATATCTTCTGAAGTAGCTGCAGTCTTCAATTGGAAGCAGAGTCATGGGAGTAAAAGAAGACTGTACAGGATGGTGAGCTTTGCTGCTTTTAGAGATAAGATTTAAACTGATATGTGGGATGGGAGAAAAACATAGTATTCTCTTAATCTTGTTCTGCTTTGGCATTTGTAAGGCTCCAGTCACCATGGCATCTAAGTATGAAAGATACCTTGTGTCAGCAGGCTATGCATCAAAGGAGTCTTTTCTAATGGATAAACCTGATATCAAAGAACTTGAGAAACTGAACCAAAATATACAGGTGTCTTTTGCTTTGATCATTAATTAAAATGTGACTTCTACTCATAGTGTCCCTATTAGAGGACTTGACACAACAAAGCATCTGAGGTACCTGACTATTTCTTGTAATGCTGTGAAGGACAGGTGTTCATTCCTGGGAAAGCTTTGAAGCTAAAAATAAAATAAACCAAAATTAAAACTAAAGGATATTTCCAGGTACATAGTAATCATCTTAATACTTACATTTGAGGGGGTTTTGTGTGTGTGTTAAATACTGACAGAACTCCTAGCTGGAAAGGAATGCAGACAATGAGGTAAAATAAAGCCTTGTAAGTCACTTGAGATCAATTGTCAGAGAATGCATCTCAGCCATGTCATTATCAGATTAATAGCTGAGTTCAAATTTAAGCTGGAATTATTTGGATAACAGAAATCAAAAGGAAAGTTTTCGCAAACAATTTGCCTTGAAGCAAAATAAAAGTATTAGAAATAGGATTTTTTTCTGATTTCCACCACACCCCTCGAAATTCCATGCAGACTAGGTTGCTTCGTAGGCAGCCCCAGCACCCTGGGTTGTTTCAGCCTGAAGTGCAATAGGGATCAGGCCACCTGATCTCCCCAGCAGCCAGCCCAGGCACTGGAAACCCAGCCCATGGGTGTTAATGGGCTGTATGGCAGCCATATGTGTTGATGATCCAGAAAAGCTAGTTTAGGTGAGAGATTTGAGGATGTCGTCTTAGGACAGGTCATTGGCAAGTTAGCTTTCCTGCAGCTTTTATCTCTGCTTTGCTTTCCATGGCAAACTTAAAAAAAAAATAAAAAATATCTCCCAGTCTTGCCATTTTATTTTGCCTCATACTCACTTTTCATCCCTTCATCTTCCTCTCTTATTCATCTTTCATAAGCTCACAGCTTAATATTTAAGTTTATCTCTTGTTTGAAATAGCACTGACATGCCTGTGGTTGAATCAGCATTTAAAGGCAATATACATGTGGAGGACAGAAAGTGTCAAAATAATGCTGTCACCCTACCTAAATGTTTAGCAATTTCTTAAGCACTAAACATATTTTATCTTCCTCTCTCCTGCTGGTGACAGACTATATGAGTTTCACTAGCACTCTGAGTGGTTGTTGTATCATTTGGTCTTATAAAGATGCCGGAATGAGGGGACCCAACAACATGCAGTAATTTCATTTGCAAGAGCATTGACTCTTCATGAGGTGTCACACTATGTTGTCATCCTGAGGTGGTGGCAGCTGCTGGTGAGTGCTGTATTGCTTTCAGTGCCACAGCTGAGCATCCACCCAATGTCCCTCCCCAAGTTCATGGTTTTCCGGAGGACTGAGATGTCAGAGAGAATCCTCCAGCTCTCAGTCCCTCCAAAATCTACAGGCTCTGTGGATGCTAAAGGCAACTTGTTAGACTTTTTCATTCCCCAAATGTAGAATAATTGAATAGTAACTCCTGAAGTTCTGGAGGCATCCTATTCACTCTGTGCTGTGGTAGGTGTAGTGGGAGTGTGGGAGAATGCAGCATCACAACAGATCAGGCCTGGTCTGTTCCAGCTTAAACCAGGACCCCCTGGTTTTGATTGTTTCCAGTCGTGGGGGCCAGCTCCCCATTTGGTTTAAATCGTGCTTTAATTTATGCCATCTGAAAAGCTGGCCCACTCATTCTATACCACATAACAATTAAATCAAGGCTTTTAAGACTGAGCCTAGAATTTTGCTCTGGGAAATGTATTTCACAACGTTAGGCTCACCAGGCTTTTTTTTTTGTATTTCAGGACTTCTATTAAAACATCCCAGACTGAAAAGGATGACAAACCATGAGCAGACTCAATAAACAACTATCACGCAAAGCAAATCATGGGTGCTTCTGGCAAACTCTCTGTGAACAGCCCTGCAAGTCCTGTATCCCTACAAGTGGGATCTACCTCATTGCACATCCTTTGGTAAAGCCCATAGCAAAACCATAGCTGTGGAGCACTCTTCCTGAAGACCTGACAACACCTTAATCCACCAGAGAGGATTCCTCCATCAGGATTCAGGTTCTGATTTAGCAGAATAAGTGACACCAGAATACAAGGGCGTTCTTTTCTACCCCTGCCCCTTTTTTTCCCTAACACAAGAGGACACCACAGTTAATAATATTTCTAATATCAGATGCTATTTTTACTTTCTTTTTGTCCTTGATGTTGCACCTATAGGTAGAGAGGTCATTAATACACATATATATTCTGTACTGCCTTTTTTTTTTCTTTTTTTTTTTTTTTTAATCCATGTAGGATGGACTATTGACATTTCTTTCTGTAACATATTTTCCCCAGATGTGTTATGCCCATTTATAGATACTATGTCCTCACTCCTTTTTTAATTAGCAGGTTTGCTTTTTAAACACCCTTGAACAATATTTCTGTGCAATATAAAAAACTTGCAAGTATACTTAAACCTATCAGTTAGCTAGATAAATAGCATGAAGATTGAATCAACTAAGCTGTCCAGAACAGCGGACTAGTGAGGACAAAACTTTTCCTCCTTTCCAGGAAGAACCTCCCTGATTTCTATTATCATTAGCATCTGCACTCTTAAATTCAGATCATATGCTTGTAAAGAAATGTAAATTAACTCCATATTCCTGGATATTCATTTCTAAACATGGACCGTAAAACTTTACCCATTGTAGCAGAGATGCAGCATCACTCTGTTTACTAATGACCTAAGAGTCTGGAATTTGAAGAAAGGGAAAGTGTGGGCAGTATCCGTCTCCCTTTACTCATCACAAGACTTTAAAGACAGTCACCTTATATTTGCACTGCTATTGCTGATATGAAACTTTTTCTACACCTTTTAGATTCTACCTTATCTTTTTAAACTTCATGGGAAAGGATTTGCCATGGAAGATATCCCTAAAATAAATTATTTTCATACTGCACTTTAAGGAAAACATGAAACCATTGAAAGGAACTAGGAAAAGAAAAACATAGAATGTCAACGTCAGATTCAGTGTTAAGTGTCAGGTAGAAAACAGAAGAGCAAAACCTCCTCTTCTTTGCAGATCTTTGGCTGTAGTGTGTATGAATTTCTGCAACTGACTGTTGCAGCTGTGGCTTATTTAATTGTTGGCTGTTATGTGAAATATTGATTATTCCAAAGGTCTGTGTCAGTAAATTCCCAAGAAGTCATTAGCCAATGAAGATATGTGATGAAAATAATCTGAAATAATCTCTGCATCTTTATATATATAACTAAACACTTGAGCTATCTTTTCTTGGCAGGCCTTGAGAGAAGAGTTGTATGTAACTTATATATTCCCCTCTCAAGAATTATAAGAGAAGGAAAGTCTTAACAAGAAAAGCTGAGAAAGAAAATTTAGTGCTTGTTTTAGAGTAAATATGTTCCTAAAATTACAAAATTGGCCAGGGAAATAATTTGGCATAGATGCTTTTTTTAATGAGGAGTTGCAGAATGGCCTTTACTCCTGTGTGCTAAGTCTTGTTGAAGGGGTCAAAGGCTGTTGGTAGGATTGTTTAAAAAACTGAGTGAAGAGCTTAGGTAAAATTTAGTTGTGAACTGAGTGCCTGGCACCTATGTCTGTGAGGCACAGGATCTGCTTGAACAGAAGCAGCAGGGCAGATTCATTCACTGTAAATATGTTTCAAATATACATATGTGTGTGTTCGACTCTTTCTTCTGCACTGTGGCAAGCACGACTGGAACAGGTGCCATTATGAAATACTTGGTATTTCAAAGATCCACACCAGTACATGTGAGCCATCTAGAACTAGTAGTGTACAGTTAAATACACATACAAATGAAATAGAAAACTCGGAAGTATAACCCAAACACTTCAAAGCATGAATATAAACAAGAAGAATAATACACTTCTTATATCTCTAACTTCAGCTGTAATTTGCATATGTGCATTTTCATTTTTTTCAGACAATTATGATTTTGTGGATCTGTCTCACAAGAAAATGTTGACATTGTGTCCTGTGTCCCTCCTGCCACCCTTCAGTCATTAATTACATATTAATTATAATTTTTTCCCCTATTTCTCCATCAATTTCTGGGAAGAACATTATTTATAACTGTCACAGGACTATTTGCCAAACATTTCTGACATTTTTGTTCTTTAGATATATAGGATATTTAGAATGTAGTTTGTTAATTTACTATTGCTACAAGAACAGATTTATTAATTTTTTTTACTCAGAATTTCCCTAGCACACTCACCAACCAAAATTCAGATCCATCAAAGAATGCAATGGAAGAAAACTATACTTAAAAACTTGACTGGCAAGAATTACTACTTCTTCACGAATCAGAGCTCAATATCTTTTCAGAAGATTTTTCTTGGCAAGCCTAAGAAGCTGACCTCAATACAAGAGTAACTGGATGATATTTGATGGTTTGAATTAAAGATGATCTAATGTTTTCATGTCTCTGAGATGGGGATAAGTCATGAGAGTCAACCTACTTCTATATAAGTGCTTTTAACCATAAGGCTGTGCTTTTTTATTGTGCTAGGCCTTCTCTGAGGAACTCTCCCATTATTACACTGATCTGCAAAGCCAAAATTATGCTTTACAGATATTTGATTGAGCAGTGTTGCTAGGAAGGTTACAGCTGAATTTGATAATTGCTGTTATGGACTTTTTTGTATCCTCTGTAAACTACATAGCATAATAATTCCTGAAAGCAGTTGAAGATTGTGGTAACTGAAGATATGAACATACTTTTGGATTACAGCTGTGCTTTTCTGGTTTGAAGCTGTCTGTCAAAGACCGTGGAGAACATGAAAATGTGATCAACCAGAATCATAAACAAACACCCCAGCCCAAAAACCACATGGAAAAAATAGCCAACTGCAGTCTGGATTACCACAACTGTCAACAAGATTTCCATTCAGAAATCCTCTCTTTGGCCTGTCTTCTAATGCTATCACTAATGGAAGGAATGCTCTTAAAGAAGGCAAGCTCCTTTATATAGCTGCTTTTGATCACATACCAAACAAAGCTTCAACCAGAGAAAATGAATAAACATCTGTAGGAATTTGCAAACAATTACAGCATGTTTTTTCTGCCTCTTTCTGTCTACCTCAATACAAGTGTGTATGGACATGCATAACTTTTCCAGATTTGTTTAATATTCAAATATCATCCAGTGACATTTTGCAGTTGCAGAATTTTTCAAACCATACTGCAACTTTTTTTTCCAGAGATTCAAACAAGTGCAGCCAAATTGTGTTACCCCATTCTGACTTGTTCAATGGGGTGTCAAGTTTTTTTACAGCATCTTTTACAGTAGAAATTGCTGCAGTTCCTGCAGTTGCAGGAAAATGTTACAGGACCCATGTATGTTTTATTATGGCTCTGTTTGACTTACTTACAGAGGACATTAAAAAGAGCTTTTCCAACACATAGCTTTAAATATACTACTTAAAGGAAAGCTCTTGACTTTTATTCAGTATGCCAAATGACACCCAAACCTCATTTGCTGAGATGCTGGCTTTAATCTTTGGTGAAGAACAAGAAAAAAACCTATAAATTTAGAAAGAGAAAATAAATAACTGTGCATAAAATATATATAAACTTGTTCCAAAACTGAGAGTGTTATTGATTATCTAGTTCAAAGCACAGGTGCTTTTATTAATGGCAAGTCATGACAGATGGAACATACTTCTTTTATTTAGTGAGTGAAATGAATCACTGATTCTCCCATTATACTGGTCTGTCTCTATAAATTCAAATATGTGAAGCAATGCTGCTATTACTAGTACTCTGAGCATGGGCTGCTAAATCCTGTCTCCTATATCTTTTATAGATGTTTGTACATAGACATCTGCTATGAAATCAGTCACCTCCATTTATGTGCAGCATAACACTTCTGTTTTCATATAAAAGCTGCAGTTTCAAATATATCGGTATGTGGATAATTGTGTTCACATCCTGCAATGGAAATATGAGGCTGTTTTCACTAGCTGATCCAGCTTTAAACTAGTGGCTGTTTCTACAATGGATTATTTCCGTTATGAAAATATAACTTGAAAAATGGACCAGACGCTGCAACTGCTCTCTCTGTGAGGAGCACGCACTTGCATGTTAATAATCTGGATCAGGGGTATGAATCTGATAAACTTGTTCCACAGAAGCTCCAGGAGTGATTTTAAATGACTCATTCTAGCACTGACACTAGAAATGGCCCTCTCAGCACTGATTTAAAATAATAATTTCCACCGATGCTCAGTGCCTAGCCTGCCCTCAGATACATCAGTTATTTGGAGACTGCAATTCTCAATCCACCAAAATTATGATGAAAGTCTCCCTTCTCTTCAAGGATCTCTTTGCCAGGAGAAAATAGCTATGGCAGGCAGATAACACGAAAAGCAACTCCCAAGACCAAAATGAAGTTTTATTTAGTGTGCTCTGAGATAAACACTGCTTTAAAACATTATTAAAAGCAAACTTCTCCAAACAGTTGTTAAGACATAGACTGAGATACTTAACAGTTACTTTTGCTACATCAACCCAAAAGCAAATAAAACCCAGAGGAATACCTCCCTCCATTTCTGTTTCACCCACAAATTACTGGATAGGCCACCCATTTCTAAAGCTAGCCTATGTCTAGACACTTTAGATTGTTTTCCTATACAGAAATGTGTGCTTTTTCTCAGGCTTTGTGAATTTTGCTGAACTGATGCCAGAATGAACATTGATACCAGGTGCCTGCTCTGGCAGAATCAAGTGTCACACCTACAGATAAAGTGTAAAATTACGTGTCATGCCCAAGCACCACAGATTATTCTGCCCTTCATCTCAAATAACATGATTACTCCTACTTTGAGACTTCAGACAACGCAGCCTCGGCAAAAGGAAAGCTTTTCATAGCCAAGCACATCAAAACTAATGTATTTTACTGCACCAGAGGGGTTGACTTTTAGAGAAAATGTATGCCAAATTGAATCTACCTTTGCTGTATAAAGTAAAAC
This sequence comes from Chaetura pelagica, assembly GCF_000747805.2. Lineage (NCBI taxonomy): Eukaryota > Metazoa > Chordata > Aves > Apodiformes > Apodidae > Chaetura > Chaetura pelagica. The sequence goes on along the minus strand of NW_009953390.1, from coordinate 359,544 downwards.
ACACTTTCTTGGGCAACTAGAGTGTTAACAGTGTTTGAGTAGTTTGGAAGGAAGCACAATGCTCTCCCACCTGCTGCTGGAGGCTCACGTATAAAGGTGGTGCAGATACAAACATGCAAGAGCTCACGACAAGAGAAGACAGAGAGTTAGGAATGACGAAGTCACCTCCTCTGAGACTTCTGACTCTTGCTTAAGTGTCTGAGATGTCTATACTTCATGCTTGTTGCCGTAAGGCTGTTGAGGCTTTGAGAGGAGTAGTGGTCATGGCTGGTAGCACCACACAGGCACTGGAGAGGAGGGTGATGACTCCTGGAACCCTGCAAGCCACTGCTGCTGTCCCAAAACCACAGGCACTGTGTGAGCTGGTGGGAGCTGTCTCGACATGTTCCCAGATTAAGTGTTCACATTCAACTATTAAAAAAAGAAATTTGGGACTTGATCTCCATACCTTACTTTCTCTGATCTCTAATGCACCTTGAAAATGCACAGTTCATCTAATTGACTACAAACATAGAAAGTGACTAATTAGCAAAAAAAAATAATAAAAAAAAAAGGTGAAATCAAGCAGATTTTAATTTTTGATGGAAGATCTAGTCAAATATACCAAACCACCTCTGCTACCAAAAGTAAAGTGACTGCTTCCAAAGAACTATGCTTGTAAACAACCTCTAAAAACACAACTGAAGTATTTCCTCATAAATATTTTCGTGAGGAAGGTCTTAAGTAAAACAGAGCAATAGCTTTTTTGATACAAAAATGCAGGAGTTCGAACCGAGGAATGGATTTGCCCTCAAAGAACTGTGGACTGTCAGAAGAGATCAGATGAATATTTACATATTATTAAGATCAAAAGAGTAATTTTCTGAAGTTCTTTTAAAATCCACTTTCAAGCAATGGCAATAAGGTTATTCAGGATATCATGCTTTAAATTGTTTGGTGGGACAACAGGTGACATCAGTTGTTTTTTCTTAAATTAGTGGACTAAGTAGTTATTACGACAACTTATATCTTAACCTCAGTTTCCTTTGAATTTCTGAGCTTTGTGCATTTTGCTGAAAAAAAGAGGGTAGGGAAAATGTTGGCAATCCTAAAATAAGCGACTGCTTAGCATATCATCGCTAATAGGAGACTGGTTTGGTTAAGGACATAAATCTTTAAGGACTAGGATAATAATCTTTATAGCTTGCAAATTCCTTATTAGCATGCGGATAGTGTTACTATAAATTCAAGCTTCATATTATGAGCCACATATTTTTAGCTGTTTGAATTAATTCTCTGAATATTTAGTAAGATGTTGAAGGGGGGTGAATGGCATCTGCCCAGCTGGACACAGTTCTAGCTTAAGCAAGACCATAAACTACTAATATGAAGATGGAACTTATGGATGCTGGCCAGAATGAAATAACATTTCACCAGTGGAATTCCAGTTTAAACTCTATTCTGGAAAGAAATCATTCTAACAAAGCTCATCTCCCTTTTAGGGGCTTCTGGAAAAAAAATAACGGAAAAGCCAAGTGTGTGGTCTTTTGAAATTTCAGATTAATTTGTAAAAGAGACAGAATGAGCAGCTCTTAGGAAAAGAAACAGAAAAAAATGCTGCAAGTTGACAAGAAATATTTGCAGTCCATGAACTCTTATAACAGCACACATGACCTTGCAAATAGAATTTTTTTTTTTTTTTTTTTTTCCAGCAAGATGCCTAAAACAATGATCCTTAGAAACTTGTGCAGCCTATGGATGTTGTAGTTGATTTCCCAGATTTTTTAAGGCAAAAAAAATATCACACAGAGAAATAGGAAAATTAATGCTGTTGGGACACATGGACCTCTATGTTTATGTTTCTGGGAAACTTCTAGATTCTTACGTAGTCATAATCCTTGAGACAACTGTTCAATATATCCTTTGTTTTACTACTTAATCCATTTAATGGCACATGTCTTGGGGAGTGCTGTTGATATTTAAGTCCTCATATGCAGCAAATCTAAGTTAAGGCTAAGTGATTTCAATGCATTAAGAAACACCTATTCCTGCAGGTATGACAATAAGATGGGGCTCCAATAGGAGTCTCCATGATCACAATCCTTGCAAATTTATCTAAGTGGAAACATCCTCAAAACACTGGGTGTGATCTCAGATGCAGCACTTTGCAATGTTCAGCAGTGTAACTGTAGCTTTATACTGGCTCATCCACCTGTACACTTACCTATGCAGCAGTCTGCATTCACTATGATTAAAAGTTGTATCCTTCACTAGTACCAAAATGTTTGTCATATGTTTTTCTCTACTGGTGTATTTGACCTTGAGCTCACTGGTCACAAGATGCTTCTATAGAGTCATAGAATGGTAGGGGTTGGAAAGGAGCCCAGAACTGGACGCAGTATTCCAGATGTGGTCTCAGTAGGGCAGAGTAAAGGGGAAGGATAACCTCCCTTGACCTGCTGGACACACTCTTCTTAATACATTCCAAGATACTATTGGCTCGCTTGGCCACAAGGGCACATTGCTGCCCCATGGATAACTTGTTGTCCACCAGGACTCTAAGGTCCTTCTCCACGGACCTGGTTTCTAGCAGGTCAGCTCCTAATCCGTACTTGTGTATGGTGTTATTCCTTCCCAGGTCCAGAACTCTACACTTTATACAATAATAGCTATCACCCCCTGTGGAGGGGAAAAAAATAAATAATCAGAGTGCTGTTATGGAGTCTGTACCCTTGGACCTACTCAGAAGTCAAATGGACAAGGCTCTGACCAATCTCGTCTGATGTCGAAGCTGACACTATTTTTAGCAGGAGGTTGGACTATTTATGATTCTATGACCTCCAGAGGTCCCTTTCAACTCAAACAGTTCTTCGATTCTACAGTTCAGCTCATTAGTAAAAATTTGCTCTTTCAGACTGAATAACATGGCAGAAATATGTACTACAGTTCTTGCATCATAAATATTTCAAGAGTCAACCATATTTCATTGTAGACTCAGATCCAGGTTCATGCCAGACTCAGGCACCTTGACTTAGTCACACAACTGCCCCATCACCTTTCCTAGCCAGTCAAACCAGAGCTTATGTAAAAATTTTTGCCTCCAGAAAATGCCTTTCTCTGTTGACTCGATGAGTGACATGGAATACTTGTACCTCTAAGTCATGCACCTTGGTTTGCTATCTGTAGCTAGATGGGATGAATTCAGGCACCAGCACCTATTTCCAGTTTGTCTCTAATAGTAGGCATTTATCTTCTTTTGATAATAAGCCTCTCAGACATGTGAGCCTCATAAAAGAAAAAAGCAGGAGGATAAGGAGCATTTTGTTCAAAAGAAGCCAGAGGATTTCCAAAACATAGTTGGAAGTGGGATGCAGCCTTAATTCTAAGAACTATTGCAATTTGAAAAATTAGCCCCACAGAGATCAGTGGTAAGACTCCAAGATACCTTTGAGCCACATAAAAGGAGCTGCTTTTCAGAGTGGTTACTTTGGGAAGGAAATTCAGAATAATCAACAATTTGCATTTGAGATACTTCTGAAATCAACAGCCTCCTTTGACAGTTTTGCTTTTCAAAAACTGGTAAGTTAGTAAGGTCAATAGCCGTGTTACTGTGCGCTACATTTCAGTAGCTGGAGCTGGGGGATAGGCCAGTCAAGGAAGAATGAATGAGATAAAGAGATTTTACAGATGAATTGTTTTTACATGAAGGCAAAGACCACAATTTCCTTTTAAAGCAATTGTTATTTTTTCCCATGGATGCTGTTATTTACAGTGGCTCAAATAGTTTACATTCAAGATGAAAGCTTAGCAAGATCAAGTTGCTTTGGTACAACCAAACAAAACATGTTATAACAGTTTACCAGTGAAGCTCTCCTGCTGTGATTACCATGCAAACTGCTCAGGCAACAGAAAATAGAAAGCCATCACTAGACCACTCCGTTCTGGAATGGAGTTAAATTGTTGGAGTGGGTTATTCTCGGTCTAAAAGACCTTAGAAAGGTGCAGAGCTGACAGCCACCTTGGTTGAATTCACTCCTGTGAAAAAGGCTCAGTGACTGGAGTCCTTTCATACCAAAAAGCCCACTGGGAAAAATACATGTTGCTAGTTCTCTGCACTGAGGTGAACTGCACGGTGCATGCTCTAGACTGAAGTATGAAGCAGTCCATGATGCAGTATTTTGGCAAAATTTTCCAAGTATGCAAGAAAGTCATGAGAATAATCAGGTGTCTCTTTCGTTTATGTAAATGCTTTCATGTCATGCAAGTTCTGGCAAAAGCCCAAGCATTCTATATAATAATTCATATTCCCTTGTAAAATCTTCATGTCCTTAGCAAGATTGGTGCATAAATAATTCTAGAGAACACTTCTTGTAAATGATCATCTATAGTAGTAATGTTTTAAGACTTGTGGGGACATATTCAGTTAAAGCTTCATATAGTTTCTGTACCAAAGAAATCCTCCTAAAGCTGAAAAAATAATAGTGGAGAAAATGTTTCCAGCCTACACTAACTTACAGTACGGCTCCTTTACACTGCTTTAGAGAGGTAAAGGGACCTTAAAAAGGTTTAAATGAACTGTTAATGCAGGACATAAGGGACATTAGCATAAATGACAATAAGTTTAACTATTCTCTACACAGAATTTTGAAGAAAGATTATGAATCAAATTCTGACTTTGAAAATTATTAAGCCTTCTCTGCTTGACTTTTTATTCTATCTTTTTTTCTCAGCCATGAATTATGATTGATTTTCTATTCTGTGGCTCAGCTTCAGAGCCAGGAAAGGGAGAATGATGCTATTCCAGGAATTTCAATAGCCTAGTTGCTGGATATCCCCCAAGACCTACAATTTGTGTTCACACTGTGGATTTCAACCCACTCACAGACTAAAAGAATACTTGAACTTTTTGACCAAGAGGTGTGTAACTCCATTACCCCGTGTTTTACATTGAATTTGGTGCTATCAGAATGAATCAAGAGCAAATTAATAAATCAGGCTCCTCTGAAGGCTTATGTGGGATTTCCTTGCTCACCTCTGAAATACCAGAAGGTTAGATGCCCTGCTTCCACCTGTCATGCCAGACCAAAGACTTCTTGAATATGTATGATAATTTGTGTCCTCTGAAAGGTTCAATGATATTACAGCTCAGGCCAGGAGAAGTTAGTCCTATGACTGGAGGAGTACCTAAGGCAGGACTGAGGTGGCAAGACAAGCTGGTACCAGCAGCAGAGATTTGAGGCAGGAGTGGAATAGAGATATAGAATTAAGAAAGGCCTCATCAGTGAAAACGAATTTGGGGTGTGTCAGTGCTCTTAGGTTGGGTTAAGTACAGACAGAAAGGTTGGACCTTTTACAATAATCCTCATGATTTGTGTGGACTGTATGGATTGGTACTTTTTTTGGAAACAAGATTCTCTCTCATCCCTAAAGTTTAGTTAAGACTTTGGACACAAGACTCTTTACACAAGGCTCTGGACACAATAAATGCCTCCAGTTTCAGAAGAAACACCAAATCCTCAGTTCATCTGGGAATTGATTATTCAGTTACAAATGGACTCAATATCTGGGTTCATCCATTTGCACCCATCAGATAAAACTTCAGGAGGAAGTTTCTGAGTCGTGAGGGAGACGAAAGGTCTCAAAGACTCAGGTATCAGGAAAGACCAGTCTGAAAAGCCACTGTGGAAAGGCTATTTAGCCATTTAGCAAATACAGACCAATTTCTGGGTTTCATGGAAATGTTTCAAGGTCCAGTGGGGTTTGGGGGCACAGTTAGGGAATATATGCAGGGTTCACAGATAGAGCAAAATAAATATATGTAATGGCATAAAAAAATTATGACATTTGATATGTGTGTAGAGGCAGGAATGGGATTCAATACCGGAGTCTGGGGACTGTGTTGTGCATTCACCAATGTGAAAAAGAATGGCATGCAGGAACCATGAGGAAACAACGAGTATCAACTTATGGTCAGGTATGAGACCCGGGATTGATATGAATCCATTCCTGACCTTTGTAGACTTAAGTGTGGTCTTGAAATGGATTATAATATTACATATCTTGGTTAAGGAAATTCATGATTGCTTTTGAAAGACTAATAGTGTTGGCATGTTGGAATGAGCTATTACTATTACCAAAAAGCATGGAATAGTTTGGCTTCTGACTGGCAAGGAGCAGTCAGCACATGCCAGTGGTATCTCATTATTTACTCTGTTGGAAGTAGTTAAAATAACCATGAAAATGATTCTTTTGTTGATCGTATAGAATTGGGCAACTCCTGTGGGTGAGAAATCCCTCCTGCTCATCGGTACTCCCTCTCTTGAGGCAAATTCATGGACAGACTTCATCTGAGAAAGCAGGAGGTGGACAGCAATATCAAGACAGAAGTTTTTTCCTTTCCAGAGGATTGTTTTTTCAAAGTGAAGCCAGCCTCTGTTAGCCTCTGCTAGGAGACAGTGTGTGTTGAGCTCAAAATTGCACTAATTGCAGGAGCCATCCAAATCCTTTAGTACCCTGTGGTTTCCTTTTCCATTTGCATGGTTACAGCTATTGCTACTCTCATTTTTCTACAGTCCCTAAAAATAATGTTAATTCATTTCAGGCATAATTTCACAGAATAATTTTGTGGCAAACAATCTGACTTCTCAGTCAAGCTGGACATCCCAGCTAGAGCTTATCCATGCAGAGTGGCAATTATTAACACCGGCTTCAAATAATTTCTGGAACCAAGAGGTGGGGCAGCACTAAAAACATTGCCATTGGCTCTAAAACTTAGTCTACAGAAGGAGAGATGATTCCTAAGGAGCTGAAGGAGCTGCTGTAGAGACTGCCCAGGAGTTGAGGTGGCAGCTGCAACTTGAGAGGAAGCATTTATCCTTTTTGTGCCTTGGGTGTTGCTAATTATTATAGAGGATAACCAGGGGATCAGGCCCAGTCAGCATGGGTTTTTGAAAGGCAGGTCCTGCCTGATGAACCTGATCTCCTTTTGTAACCTGATGACCTGACTATTGGATGAGGGAGAAGCTGTGGATATGTCTATCTGGACCTCCAAAAAGCATTCGACACAGTAACCCATAGAACTCTCATAAAAAATCTGGCTGCTCATGGCCTGGATGGACATATGATCTGTTGGATCAAGCACTGGCTGGACGGTCAGGCCCCAAGAGTGATGATCAATGGAGTCAAATTCAGCTGGTGGCCAGTCACAAGTGGTGTTCCTCAGGGCTCAGTGTTGGGACTGCTTCTGTTTTAACATCTCTACTGATGATCTCGTTAAGAACATAGAGTGTATTATCAGTAAGGTTGCAGATGACATCAAGCTGGGCAGGAGTGTTGATCTGCATGAGGACAGGGAGGCTCTACAGAGAGACTTGGATAGATTAGATCGTTGGGCTGATGTTAATGGTCTAAGCTTCAACAAGGCCAAGTGCTGGGTCCTGCACTTGGGCCACAACAACCCACAACAACCCCATGCAACACTACAGGCCTGGGGAAGTGTAGCTGGAAAGTGTCTGGCAGAAAAGGACCTGCGGGTTCTAATTGACAAGCACCTGAATATGAGCCAGCAGTGTGCCCAGGTGGCCAAGAAAGCCAATGGCATCCTGGTTTGTATTAGAAATAGTGTGACCAGCAGAAGTAGAGAGGTGATTGTCCCCCTGTCCTCAGCACTGGTGAGGCCACACCTGGAGTGTTGTGTCCAGTTTTGGGCACCTCAATTCAAGAGAGATATCGAGGTGCTGGAGCGCGTACAGAGGAGGGCAACGAAGCTGGTGAAGGGCCTAGAGAATAAATTCTCTGAAGAATTCTTGAAGGAGCCAGGGTTTGTGTGGTTTTGGTGGTGGTTTTTTTTTTCCTGTTGTTTGTATTGTTGTTGTTTGGGTTATTTGTGTTTGTTTTGGTGTTTTTGTGGTTTTTGTTTTTTGGGTTTTTTTTGTTTTTTTCCAAGAAGAGAAAAGAAATTATGTTCTTTTGGGAGACTCTAAGGCTTTGGGTTCGATTGTGGTTTTATTTTGTTTTGTTTTGTTTTCCTCTTTAATGGCAAAATCAACATTCTCCCCTAACTAGTTATTTACCCAGGACACTCCTATAATCACAACTTACTCGTTCTGGTCAAAACCAGAAAACATAATATTAGGGAGATAAACTGAAGTAGGTACTTCTCAGCTGAAGCCCAACACAGATCTAGAAGTCCATGATGACCTAGGAAGCTTGTCAGACTCTATCTGACAAAATGCAAGTGGTCAGTGCTGAAAGACTCAGCGTGCAGGTCCTTCTGGGAGTCACAGCTGTGAAAATCCTCCAGGAAGAAGAAAGAACTGAAAGACTTCTATTTATAGAAAACAGGAAAAACATCAACAAGAAGTAATTCTGTTATAAAACAGCTGCCATCATCCAGACCCTGCCCATCATCCTTATACAGCATACAGTGATAACAAAAGACAATGTTGTTGTGTTTTTCACTTCACTTCTAATCCCAGGGGGTCACTGTGAATTATTAAAATTATGATGATGTGTTTGATTCCAGGAAAGTCTTTCTACTGAATTAAGAATGCAGTAAAGGCTAATTGGAGTTGATATATCTCATGCTGGGTTAATTTTGAATCTGGTACTGTAATATATTGACATAATTTTAGTGATCAAGATGTTCTCTAAACTTAAAGTGTTCCCCAGGAAATAATTAGAAATTGGAGACAACAAGAAAAGATTGAAGGTATCAAGCATTAAAAGCACTAGATATTTTTGTTATGGTTTATGGGACTTACAGAACAATCAAAAAGTGCTTGTCTGAGGAATTGAGAAACCTTTGAAAATATTTTAAAATACCATATTAACATTAGATATAGGTGGTGAAAAAAAATAAGTTCAAGGAAATTGCTCATATTGGGAGTTGGGAGTGCTTCTTGTGGTGTGCTGCAGAAAGATGGACACTTTTTAATGCTTCCATGACAAAAAGTATGATGTATGATGTTGGAAAGAGCAGCACAAGCCCACAACCAGTCCCTGTCAGCAGAGGTTCTTACTGTGTTACCAGACGTGCTCTGACTACACCACTGAACCCAATTTTCTTACCATGAACCTGATCTGTCAGCTGTTGACAGCTGAGAGGATTCACCAGAGGTCTGCTACTTGTGGGCCTTCTGCTGAGCACCTTCAAAGGGACTGTGGCACCCTTCTTCTCTACACAAATGCACTAGTTGCCTCTTTTTCCTCCCTACTTTATGGTTTCCAATCTCAGGCCAGAGAAACTAGAAGATGCAAGACAACAGAGTAACTAATTTTAGATAATGTCACTATGGGTGTGCACTTTCCAAGATTTTTATTTCCTGCCTGAAAATTTAAGATTTCATGACATTTGAGTATAAATATCACTCTCCTTCCTACACACAGACAAATCCAGATTTCATTCCAGAAAGAGAGAACTTTTAATCTTGTTTGTTTGGGGATGGAGGAGGGCTCAGAGGCATACTACAGAGCTGGAGGGAGGAGACCTGGTGGGGTCAGGAGGGAGAGAAGATGCCCCTAGCAAAAGCTGTAGGAAAATTGCAAGGAGTGTGAGGACGGTGCTTAATTTAGAGGGACGGTAGGAACCGGTGGGAGATGGAGGTACAGGGCTTCTACCATCTCTTCATAGTAAAATGCAATCACGTAGGAGTTAGGCCTTTTTAAAAAACCCAGAAAAAGCCCCAAGTGGAGAACTTGCATGTATTAAAAAAAAAATTAAAAAAAATCTAATAGCGTAGCCTGATAGTAGTTTCCATTCAGATTCATCTACTGATACCCAGCAGCACAGTCACAGCAATGGACCAAATAAATTTCTTCAAACCCTTTGTTGTTGGTACGGAATTGCTCCTGGGAACACAGTGTCTCTTACTTTCGTCAGTGAATTCTCCAATGACACAACCTGATGGAATTTCCACCACCTTCTCTGGGAGTAATTCCACAATCCACTCATTACAAGTTGGCACTATATTTAATTGCAGTGTGTGAAAGACACCTGCATTTGACCACAAACTCATAGTTAACCACAAATTACAGATAGTCACCATTTTTCTCTGCCATGGACCTGGGATGTGTCCAAACCAGTCTGAAAGGAAAGGGTCTGTGTCCTACAGCTAATTCTCAGTGTCTTTCAGCCTCAGCGTTATTGAGATATTTTCATTATTCTGAATTGAAAGAGGGTAGATCGAAGTTGGATATTAAGAAGAAATTCTTCACCATGAGGGCAGTAATGCATTGGAATAGTTTGCCCAGGGAGGTTGTGGATTTCCCCTCCCTGGAGGTGTTCATGGCCAGGCTGGATGGGGTTTTGTGCAACCTAGTCTAGTGGGAGGTGTCCCTGCTCATAGCAGGGAGGTTGGAACCTAATGATCTTTAAGGTACCTTCCGACCTTAACCATTCTATGATTATATAATTCTATAAATAAAAAGCAATGAGTGAAATGTTAATGGATCACAATCATATTAATAACTATTAAAGATATTTTTCTGTGCCAGTTAAAGAAAAATTCTTACCTGCAACTGGGTAATCAAGTATTATCTCAGAGGCTTTAGAAGCTACAAAAAATAAATGAAGAGCCTCAAAACTTATCAAAAGCATTGGTTATTAACTTGTTTTCCCAATTTGCATTAGAATAATCCAGTTCACAGACATGCAAACCAACTGATAATTAGCAAACTCGAACTGAATGTCCCCATTATTCAATACAAATATTAATTGCAAATGTAGCCTTTTTTTTCTGTTCATTAATATATTTTTGTGCATAAATATTCATCAAATAGTTTATGAAAACACATTTTAGTCTGTGGTTTGCTTGTAAGATGGTTATTATACATGTATAGTCTTTCCTTAGGCATCACAATTAGTAAAAAATTTGCACAGGTATCGTCACTTCTCCCTTGAAATGAGATTGTGACTTAAAATCAAAATAATATGAAAAAAGTGTAGGGATAATTGCAGTGTTGGCATCATTTACAGGAACAAATCACAAACATTAAACTTTGAGGAAAGCATGAAGATTTGTGATTATCATGACAAATACCCACAGCTGCGTGAGGATTTATAAGCAGGACATATTATAAAAATACAAATAGCAGGAAACTCTACTTATTTCTTTTATTCACAAAAATATTCTTGAATCACAGCATTATCGCAAATGCCCATTCTCACAATGAAACTGTTTCCTGTTTGACTCTTTGAGCAATTGAACAGCATTAATTGTAACTGTTTGTCAGCTTCCAAAAATGGTTAGACAAGATAATATCTGAGCTTTATGTTCACTTGAATAGATACTGCAGTCTGCACCCCCTGTCCTTTTGCTGTCTTCCTTCCGGAGCATCTCTTTTTCCGAGGAACATGAGACAAACTGCTTTTCCCATTTTTATTGCTGAGGGCCATTTCCCCATCAATAGCTCTGCACCTTTTAACACGTCTGATGTGATGTTGATGGAGTTGCCACTTAAAAACAAATTCTGTTTGGTCATTGGGGAGTTTCCCGGGGTGACAGAGATGACAGCCTTTTGCAGGAGGCTGCTTTTGAATCTGCTGTTGAGGGGAAGCCCTTGTTGTCTGGTATCTATCAGCATTTGGGTTCAAATGTGAAATCCCTGGGCTTATTCTGGATTCCTTGTGTGGAGGAGGCAAAGCCACTGGAGTGCCTGGGGCAGGGGGGGGTGCGAGACTGAAAGAAGGAAACTCTCACTTGGCATAAAATCTTGTTTACCCAGTCTAGTGGAACAAATAAGCAAACAAAAAACACTGTCCAAAACAAGCCCCACTGTGTAACCCACTGTTTGCACTCAGAGTTCAGACTATTTGTTGGCTTTGAGTTCAGCAATTTGAAGCAACAAATTATAGGAATGCCCTTGGATAGTGACTCTTTCTTCAACACACTAACTATTCCGTTACTAAACTTGCTATGGTATGGGACTTAACACTGCTTGTTTAATGATCTTTCTTTTCTAGCACAATGGCCCTCTGAACAGGTGGAGGAGATTTTATCCAGCACATCTTTGGTTGTTAGCCAGCACATTCTTGCTCTTCCAGACGTGAAAATATTTACGTATTAGTACTAGGAAATAACATCTTTCACTTCTTATAAAAAATAGAAAACAGTGCACTATCAACTTATCATGTACTACTTTCCAGCAAAAATTACTGCATAAAAACACACCTCCACCTTGCATTCACTGCTGTAGCTAACAGGAATATTTTAATGTTAACTCTTTGTCGCTGGGAGTTAATTTTTCCCAGCACAGCACCTAAGTTCAAAATGCATTAGCAAAAATGTCTGAACTCCAAACCCATCTGGCACTAGGAGCTATAAAATATTGTCGTATTTGTCTACAGTAGATTTTAGCAGACTTTCTGGATAATGTCATTTAAAAACCATTGTTGTGCAATGGAATTAATTAACAGAAGTAACATGTAAAACATAAATTTTTATTGTTTCTTCTATACCATAAAATTTCCAAGACAGAAGCACCTGGTAAAACCATACTGTCTGACTGGGCATGGCATTAGGAACGCCTAGATGGGAGCAGATGGAAAGTCTGAGGATAAAATAAGAACAGATGGGAAGTCTGAAGGTGAAATTTGAACTTAGGTATTTTAAAGTTCACATGGCTAAACATACAGTCCCATTAAATGTTCTCCAATAAAGAGTTAAACTGATGGGCCCCACTATACCCTCTGTCTTTTTGGATTTCCAGTGTCACGTAGCTGTCAACAATGTTTGTGGCAGTAGTTAAAAAAGCACTTTCCTTAGCTCTGCCTACTCATTTCAAAACTGAGTTTTTGCCATCCATTCTGTACTCAGGATTTTACAAAGGCATTAGTGCTATAAACATGGAACAGCATTTTCAGTTTCATACAGAGCTGATGGTTCTCCCCTGTAATTTCACTCCTCTTTGTTTAGACAATTGGGCAGCCACAGAAAGCTGTGCTGGCAGGGAGGCAAAAATGTGCAGCCAATGCCAACTCATGGACAAACCCATGAGGGTGCAAAAGAGCACCAGGTCTCACTGAGACCTGGTGTCAAGAACAAAAAGTCCAGCTCCTGCTAGGATATGTTTGTGCAGCATGCAGTAGGCTCATTTTAAAGTGTACAGCCTCTTGGAAAAACTTTGCCTCCTACTGTTTCTCCAGCAGAAGATGTCTGCTGCAATTCTAACAGAGAAATATCAACAAAAAATATAGGAACAAATATGATGGCTACCTGTATGTTAGAAGCAAAACCACAGGCAGAAAAAAACCTCTGGACCTGTTCCTTGATGCTTGCTGGAGCTTTTTACTGCCTTACAGGAGATTTGGTGAAAGAGTTTTGATTTAAGGTGAATTTCTCTAAGCTTAGTGGAGTATTGTGAAGACTGAATTTGTGTGTAGGACCATGCATGAACAACACTAGCAAATGTGGTCAACTGATGAATAAGTGCCTTGTATTACTACCAAACCAGGATACTTTGTATGAAATTGTTACTTTTAGAACCTGTCAACCCCTAACACATGACTGCCAGAAGAGATTATGTTTTCCAGTTCCTATAGACATGCAGAGTTCCCAGTTTATAGCCCATCATTCATTGCACCATGCAAATACTGCACCCAGCTCCAGGATTTTAGATTCAAACTCTAAGGCAGAGAAATATTTTTAGATTTTAAATAGGTGACTCTTTTCATATGTTGACAATTTGCCCACTGGTTCTAAAACATATCTGGATTTATTTTTTTTTTTTTAAAATTATTGCCATCTACTCTAGGGTTTGATGATCATGCAGAAAATTATCTGAATGGACACTGGTTTACAGTTCAACGAGTTCCCAGGCTACTTATCTTGTGCACATGGCCAGCAGCATATTTGGGAGGCACTGGCTGTGCCAGACCAGGAAGGGCACCAGAGTTGAATTTGTGGTGGGCTTCCAAAACATGGGAATGATGTCTTTCTCCAGCCCAACAAAGCCCTATGCCACCAGCATCAAATCTTTCACCTTTGCCACACCATGTCACTTGGGTCTTGAGGAAGGATCAGCATATTCTTAAATTCTGGAAAGCTCTTGAGTAATGGTCTGAAAAACGACAGACTCCCACATGTCCCTACTGTACTTGAGGAAGTGCATTTCCTGTGATTAATGGCCTCTCCATGTGCACAATGCCTCTAAGATTTTTTTTTCCTGCTGTAAGCCGAACCAAAGAATGTTTCCAGTTTCTCAGGCTCTATTTACCTTCTTTCTCATTAGTGGAGGCTCTCTCCCTTGCTTTCTGATGATTGTGCACATACTTAAACCCTTCTGACTGTTTTCAGCTGCTACTGCAGTGTTCCAGAGATCTGCCACAGGGGAACGCATCACCTCGCCGCCAGCACACAGCAGGCTCTTCCCTTGGACTTTTGCTCCTTGTGTTTTCAGTCCTGGGGGGAGTCCAGGTAGAACTGTGACCCCAAGGCTTTTGTAGGAACTCATCAAGCTTGACAAGTGTCCCTTGCTTTTTGCCACCACCCCTGTAGCTGCTTCAGAGTTCCAAAAGCTACAGGATCCTGTTAGAACTGGCATGAGAGGGACAGCAGCTTAATGAGGACTGGGGTGGGCAACCAAGCAACAGGCTGGGCAGCCGCTGTAGCTTTTTAGCTGTGCACCACAAGATCATTGCAGAACAATGTGCTGTAACTCCTTGCTTCATTCTCAGCTGCTCAGAACTATCCAGTCATCAAGGTTATGATCTTGCCTTTTTTGTTGTTTTTTTTTTACTATAACTATTCCCTGATGACAAAATAATATATTTTTAGCATAGTTCAAGTATAAGACACTAGAATTATACTACCTCTTATAAGGGTTGTCTCATAAATACAGCTTTCTGTTTTCATGGACATTGGCGTGGGTGTTTCATAGAGTATCATAAACAATTTATTTTGTAATGAAATAACCCAGTAAATTATCTTTGGTTTGAGATTGTGCTTGCAGCTCCACTGAACTCTTTTTGCTGCGATTTGTAAGCCAGGACTGTGGAAGGTGAGCCCTCCCTTGCTCTCTTGCTAAATATAATTGAAAAGCTGAAATTATTTGAGAAAAATGTAAATCATACCAGCTGAACATTGGAAGATCCCAGAGTATTTGGTGTAGAGCAACTCCCCTTGCTAGAATGAAGAAATTGCATTTATTACTTATCTTCTGTGTAGTTTTTTAGTGTTGTTGAGCTCCAGTAGAGAGATGCAGCATCTTATCTCAGGTAGGATCCACCAGTACATTGCCCTGCTCAGACTGAGGGGATGATGGCACCAGGAGGCCGTGACTGCGGTAGTACCAGACCTGTGCACTGGCACTGGGTGCCACTGAGAGTGTTGAGGAGAGATGCTGCTGCTGTAGACATGCCTCCTGTTAATTTGTGTCTCTCTGTGACTCTGTCCCAGTAACCCATTGGTGCAACTCATTGCATTGCATGAGAAGTCCCCAGTTCAGCCAGATGGTTAAATATATGCCTCCTCCCTGGAAGTGTTCAAGCCCAGGTTGGATGGGGTTAGAGCAATGTGGTCTAGTGGGAGGTGTCTCTGCCCAGGGAGGTTTGAACTAGAGGATCTTTAAGATTCTGTCCAAGCCAAACCATTCTGTGCTTCTGTGATTTTATGTGGCAAAGATCTACAGTGGATCACAGGGTGTTTGAAAGGCAATTAAGTAACATAAATCCGTCAGAATGCAATTACATTAAAAAAATATTATTCCTACTTATTTCTTTGCTTGGTCTCTGCACTGACAGACACCACTGCTTTGTAAAAACAACAGTAAAACACAGTAAGTTTTGCGTAATTCCTGCTTCTTTTTCACTGTTTCAGCTTTCAGCTTCTTTCATAAGTCCCTGTAGTTATCTATGGCTCATTTATTTGCGTTGTGCTATTTAGGGTCAAATTCTAATCCTAAAAGAGTTCAGTTAAAATATCTGCTGTCACAGTTAGTGAAGCCAGAACTTCATCTATAGCGCATGCATTTCTCCGCTGCCAATTGTCAGAAGCAGGTCAACCTTTGCTGTTATCCAGATTTTCAGTTGTGTTTTTCTCTTTAAACTTAGTAACTGTTTTAGGAAAGAATTCATAGAAATTATCTGTATTTTGTTCACTTGTAAGACAGTGAGTTTTCAGACATAGTACTCCACCATTAAAAAAAAATTTTAGCCTTATCTCTGAAAGTGTTAAAATGACATGCTGCCTTTTACACTCTTGCTGCTCAGTGACTGCAAGTGTAGATGAGCTGTGTGCAGTAAGAGGTCAGCAGGGCATGTAGGCTTCGGTCTTTGCAGTCTTGATGCTCAACAAATGCCTTACAAAACTGCAAGGTGGGCAAAAACCAGACACACAGTTTCTAAATTAATTACTTGAGGCCTTTTCCACAACCCCCCTTGTCAGAATTTATATCTTCTGTGCATTATTACATGTAGTCACAGCTTCACCTGTATCCTCCTTCAACACCAGCACCTTGGTGTGCTGTAACATTGTGACAGTTTTAAACAGTGCAAAATGAACACTACATTTACACAGAGAATGTGTTTCATATAAATGTTGTTTTGAAGTAGAATTATATAGTAGTCAGGATATGATATATCATAGCAATCTTTTTTTTTACTAACATGTTAATATTGTGATAATTAAGAATAGTTTATTTGAAATACTCAAGAATTCATATAGTTGTGTGTCCAACAGGTCAAGTACTTGCTAATAAAATGGCTGTTCTTAACATAACTGGATAAAAATAGGATCTTTGCTGTTTGGGGGAAAGAGTTTTTAAAGCACTAGCGGTCAGATTTGTAATGAAGAGGAAAAGAGGAGCGTACGAGGGCTGCGGCGTTGATAGCGGGCAGCTGGGAGGTTCTCTGGAAGGTGACCAGTAAGCTCTGACATTGCTCTAAGTAGCATCACGAGAATTGATCCAAGAACTACTCGGACAACTCTTGTGGCATGATTACACTTAAGTTGAACTCTTTTCCTGTTTTGACTATTTTAAATGTTTCAGTGTTGCCATTACATTTTATGTGAGGAAGATCTCTCACATATGCTGGCTTGGCTCATTTTGGCTATATTTTTTTCCCAGTCAGCTTGCTTGTCAGACCCTCCTTGCTGTTCTTTCCTGACACAACATGCATTGGAGAATTGGCAGTATACATTGCTAGTGTCCACTTAATGCTACTATGTCTGGCTTGTCTTCACAGGTGTTTGGGTTGAGGCAGGTGTTGGGAGAAAAAAGAACAAAGTCAGTTGAGACTAGTGCCAAGTTTACTGAGCAGATGTGCCACCTCAGGATGGGGAAAACTTTTCTTTGTATCTAAATTTTGTAATTACAATCTCAAACACCAGATATTTTTATTTTAAAATTCAAATGTTCAACTAAGTTTTATCAACTGCTGGGAAAAGAAAAGCAAAAGTATGTGAATTTCAAAATAATCTAAAATATTCAAGGCAGCAGGGACATACAACAGAAGACAAAGTTTCAAGAGTAGCTATGCCAAATAAGAGAAGAACTGAGGAGAATTTAGATTAACTTTACTCTAGTATAGTTTAATAAAGGTTCTGTGTATTTAGCAAGGAAACAGTGCTATTCTATTGGAAAAAGTAATGCAAGTAAGGTGTTGATGGTGTGTAATTTGCAGAACAATTTCAGTTCTTTGAACAACAAAGATCTGAAAGCACTTTACAGACCTTATAAAATCTCTGCTCATCAAAAATGCAAAAAAAAAAGTTAAAAAATTACTAACACAGAAACGGTGGCAAAGAATGCATATTCCAATGATGTTGACATTACAGTGCTTCTCTAAAGCATTGAGGATGTGCAAGGAATAGGAGAGATATGGAAATGAACCATGTTCTTATACGGTAGATGTGTGCAAAAATATGGTTTACATTA
The DNA here is from genome assembly GCF_000747805.2 of Chaetura pelagica. Taxonomy (NCBI): domain Eukaryota; kingdom Metazoa; phylum Chordata; class Aves; order Apodiformes; family Apodidae; genus Chaetura; species Chaetura pelagica. The sequence goes on along the minus strand of NW_009953390.1, from coordinate 341,691 downwards.
AAAGATTTTTTTCTGAGAGTCTTACAAATTAATTTAATGTTCTTTCTTCTTTACAGTTCACTCAGATCACCCACAAAGTGTTGATTTGAAGAAAAGAGAGTAGTAATGCCACATGCACTTTCTGGGAAGTAACAAGTACCACTTCTGACTTGCTGAGGCATCCAGGGCAACTCTGAGTTGAGATGGGGGAAGGTGACATGAAAGACTGAATCACAAGTAGAAATCTAAAAATCCTTATTGGAAAGGTGGATCACGTTGGAGGTTTGCCTCCTGCCGTGTTCCACCTGGGTGATGTTTGAGACCTGACACCCCAGAGCCTGGGCTCTGCACACGCTGACCCTGTGCAGCAGCAGAACCATCCCTTGTGCTAGGCTTTGGAGTGAAGATGCTGCTTTGTCTTACACATTGCAGCCAAATCCCTAGCTGCCTCCTTGCTGACCATTTTAAGTGATTTTCAGGGTTTCAGACTAGAAGAAACAACAAGAAATCTAGTTAGTCTCATCTCCTGTGTATTTGCTTCAGTAAGCCGCTTCTTGAACCATACCTATTCCTTGACCTTGGACATACAGTTTTCCATTTAAAACAGCTGTGCTTAGGAAAATGGAAATTTCAGCCAGCCCAGTGCCCGCTCTCTTACCAGAGGGCTTAGGGACAGAGGACAAAGACAGGAAAGCTAAAAAGCTGATGCCTCCTCTATAAAACTTCCCAACAAACAGCCAGTTACAGCAATGTCATAGCCACAACTTTTAGCAGCAGTTAGGAGACTTATTTGTCTGCCCTGTATTAAAGTGTATTTTCTTTCAGTAGATCCCAGTTTACTGAACAAGCAGATTGCTCTAAATAAATGTCTTCTCCCACTCATGTAATTGTGTTCCACTCTAACTGATCACCAAATGTGTTTGTATTACTACTGATTAATATAATAATACTGAATAATGTAAGGCATAGTAACAATCCCCAAAGTATCCCACTAGGAACACAGTCTTTTGCTGAGTTTTCCCCATAAATGCTCCAGAATTGTCAGTTAGTAATTTCTTAGTTCTATTAAACAGGTTCTACAGAGATGAAAGATGTTAATTTTAATCAGAATACTGTTTTACTAATTTAAATTACTAACAATATTCCAAAGCAAGTCACATCTGTAAATAATCATTCCTGTGTGAATTTGTAAACTGAAAGACTACAACCTCTTTGGTTTTTTTCGTTGTTTTACAGCAGCTGCCTGACTCACATGAATTTATTCTGAAGTACAAACTACCTTTTCCATTATTTTGCCTGGCTATGATGCTAAACTAACAACCTGTAGTTATGCAAATTTCTGCTTGTCTATTTTTTTTCTATTATTATTATTATTTTATTTTTTTTTCAAACTGAGTATCTTCCAGTTCTTTGAAGCATCATTATCATAATCAGGTTTATTAAAAACTAGCATGAGTGGCACAAAGATCATTGTACCTAACTTCTAGGACCCTCAATAGATAGTTTTAGAAGCATAGATTCTTTAAAATATTTCTCTGAAGTAGGTTCTTTTTCTTTCAGCTAATGTAGTTCAGAGTTTACTTTAGATTTTTGGAAGTAGCTGTTCTGAAGCATCACATATATTTTATTCTTTGGGGCTATTCTTTGTTTGGGTAGAATGAATGCAATGAGGTCATGATCATTGGTTCCTAGGCAACGATCAACTTCTACTCCAGTGATTAATTCATCTTTATCCATCATATGAAGACCAAAGCAAAATAACCTTCTGTGTCAGAAACTTATGATTTATAATTTTTAGAAAACCTGACATTTCATTAGTGTCAGACTTTGAGCACATCTTCCAAATGGAAGTTGCTCTGTGTAACATCTATTTGTTTCTCATTGTTATCTCTAATGCAGATACGAATATTTTTGTGACAGGCAAATAAGGTAATATTAATCCGCTTCCTTTGAAATACTTTCTTGACTCTGTTTAATAAGGCAGAGATCTGATACATACATTTGCTATTATGAACTATATATTTGGACAGTGAAGAAAAACACAAATATTTTGTGAGATGTTTTGCATTTATATAGCACCTTCATTTTACCATCCTAAATGGCCTTTAAAAATGAATTAACATACTTGTGTTAGAAATTTATTCCAGTCACTGCAATTTCTTTCCTCACTAATGTACTGAGCCTGATAAAATGTTATTAGTTTGATTTCTTGTAAGTAGGGAAATTGAAGGGCAAAGTGGTTAAGTTCAGCATTTGAAATGTGGGCATCTCATCCATATTTAGGCAACTCCGTGGCCTGATTTTCAGAGCTGCTGAGCATCAGCATGATCCCATTAGAGTAACTTATCAAGGTCATACAAAAACCCTGTGCCAGAAATAGTCCTAACTCCCTGCCCTGTGTGTTAATGATGTGTAAAACCAAAATTAAGATATCAGCTCCTTTATAGATAAGGAAAGGCAGAAAAGCCCAGAGTTACTAAGAAAAGAAGAGACAGGGTGTGTCCCTCCACCTCCAGTTTTGTCTCTACCAGCTGTAATGAGCTCACAGCCGTATTATGTTGTTTTGCTGTTCCTCAAACTAGCACTAGTCAAAGCACAGAAAAGGTAAGTTTTAAACAAGCTCTTTCAGGCTGCTGCCTGTTGTCTTGTTTTTCTCTGGCTGTGGGATGCTCACCCTTCTCCCAGAATTGCCAGAGCTGGTTGCAGTCTGGTCCCTCTGGTGACAAGGTTTGCAAGGACCCATGGGCAGCTCTAGGAGAGGGTGGCCTGAGACAGATTTTAATGAAACACTGTGAAAATTGAGAATAAATAAAAATTTCTATAGCAGAGAATAGATAAAAAAGAATAGCAGGAGGCAAAGCAGAATGATGGTAAGGTAATTGTTCACCCTAGATGAAAAGTCCTATGATTCAGCCCCACGAAGCCTGTTATCTGATTGCTGTTTGCCACAGAGGTTCTCTAGAGGGCTGAAGAGTGATTGGAATAGAGGCATTAAGGCCTGTGCCACCAGGTGGGCAGAAAATTCAGATGCTGTCAGAGAATGAGCACTGAAATGAAAAAGTTATGTTTAGAATAAGTTCACTGGACTGTGACCCCATCTGTACAGGAATTCTTTCTTTCCTTTTATTTTCTTTTTTTTGATAAGTGGCAAGCAAGTTCTGGGTCAGATTCCTGATATAAGAGAAAAAAAGAACCAGAGTGAAATAAAAATTTTGGAAGAGCAATTCACTGGGAAACAGAATTGAGAAATGGCACTGCTGACTGCTATTTACCTCCTGCCCTGCTCTAATGCTCAGTGTTGGCAGGCAGCAGGAGTGAAGAAGTCAGGAGAGGTGGCAGAAAGAGACAAACAGTATCTCCAGAGTTACTGAGTAGTCTGGCTTACTGTGCTCTGTCTGGTGTAGGCTCTTAACTGCCTACCTCTCTCTCACCATCACCTTTAATTAAGTTCCCTAAAGGGTCATCATGAGCATGGGACCTTGGCTTTTTTTGTTCTCCACTCTTTTTTAAAGTGAACTGACACACTAGCCAGATTTTCCAAAACACACAACTCCCTTTTGAATCAGATTTTCCACCAGATGAAAGTGTGGAGGGAAAAGAGAGTGAATGTGATGTGTTGGGGTTTTTTTTGACAGTTTTGAGATTATTCATTTATTTATTTATTTATTTTAAGCCAAACAACTTTAAATAATGCTTGTTCCTGCTTCGACTGTAAAGGAGCTGATATTACACCTTTCTTTTAAAGCTTGCTAGGTGAGAATTTTCCTCTGTGCTCCCACAGCTTCACTTACAGGGCTGCACTCAGTCTGGGCTGGCCATGATGTCAGCTGAAAGCCAGCTTGCTGCTGGCCTCAACAGCAGATTTGCTGGGGGAGAGACTGTTCTGGATTTTCTCTTTGGGCTGCTTGGTTGAAGGGCCATAATGGGTGCTGCAGGGAGGGAAGGGACAGGTGTGTGATGGCCATGGCACCTTCTTCTCACCAGAAAAGCCCCATACAGCCCTATGTACTTTATCTCACTCCCTTCTACAGTCCCAGACAGGGCGTGCAATTTCATGAATCTGGCTGTATCCCTCACCTGAATTTTGGGCCCCTCACTAAAAGAAGAACATTGAGGTGCTGGAGCATGTACAGAGAAGGGCAACAAAGCTGGTGAAGAGTGTAAGACACAAATCTAACAAGTGGCTTAAGGAACTGGGACTGTTTAACATGGAGAAAAGGAGGTTCAAAGGAGACCTTAATGATCTCTACAATCACTTCAAAGCAGGTTGTAGTGAGATGGGGCTCAGTCTCAAGAAGCAATCAATAGAACAAGACAAATCGCCTCAAGTTGCACCAGGCGAGGTTTAGATTCCATGTTAGGAAACTATTTCTTCACTGAAAGGGTTGTCAGGCCCTGGAACAGGCTGCCCAGGGAAGTGGGTGACTCAGCATCCTTGGAGGGATTTAAAACATGTGTAGATGTGCTGCTTAGAGACATGATTTAATGGTGGACATGTCAGTCTTCTAGGGGTTGGACTTGATTATCTTAAAGGTCTTATCCCACCAAAACAATTCTAAGAATCTATTATTTACTCCAAATGAATGGATGTCCTAGGTTGCACTTTCAGGCCACAGTAGACATAGAGCTGATTTTTGCTTTATAGCATAGCTCCCGAGGAGTCTAATTGTGGATGTAAGGAAAGCCCTGGACAGTAAGCAGTTTCATGGAAAGCCTTTATCCCATTGTAGTTATTACTACCCCAGTAGATGTACAGAAAAGTCAACAGGTGTCTTGCTAAAATACAGCCCACCAGAGCTCTGTCACAACTGCAGAAGTTTTTGCCTTATTCCTTCTCTCATGTCTTCTCACACTTGAGAATTCTTCTGAATGTGAAAATACATTTTTTCCATATCTTGAACACAGAGATTAGAGGCTTCTTGCCAAATTATAGGCCTCTCAGGACATTTTAGATGCTCTAAGGCAGCTAAGCCACCCACACAGAGCTGGTAGAAAGGACTTTAGGATCCATAAGACACCTACATCCTTCTCAAGCCACAAGTGGAGATCATATCAGATACTCTACAGCATCTCAAATGGCATGAGAGGCCTATATTGAGGCACTTGAGTGCTTCCTTGGGAGATCATGATAGCTGAAGACTCCTGGATCTAACGATCTGCTTTGCATATGTGTGTGTGTGTGTGTAGCAAAAACCAGTAGGAAAGGCATAGAAATTACCTGCAGTAACACTCATCTGGTCACTCTCAGCTTTGACTTTTACATTGCTTTTACTTTTCAGTGTGTCCAAATTTGGCTTTTATGGAGAAACTAAGACTGTCCAGATGAGTATTCCTACAGATTACCTGTAAGCAGTCATAATTAGCTGAAGCAACTGCATTCCCTCTACTGTTAAAAGAGGTGGTAATCCCATGAGCTGTCGGCTGTCTGCAGCATCAAACCTGTTTCAGGCACTCTCTTCTGTGGAGGGGAAAGGCATGAGCTCAAGCAAGGGGGATGAAAGGTTACTGCAGTCACGGGACAATCACCCTGCACAGGTAGAATGGCTCAAAGCATCACCTCTACCTTACTTACCATTCCT
>NW_009953390.1:332917-335835 GCF_000747805.2 Chaetura pelagica | reverse complement strand
ATTCCTGCTCCCTTTCTGTTTGGAAAAGTGATATTTTCTGCAATCTAAAAGACTGAAAAAAGAATGATTTTCACAGAGAAGTGAAACTGATAGCTAGTTGTAAATGTAGGAAATGTGGAAATTTCCTAGATTTCCTGCTGCTGAATTTTGTCAACTTATGAGACTTACAGTCTTGGAAGAGTTTTCAAGGTTTTGTATATTTAATAGAGGAAAGATTCTGATTTTTGGAGGTTCATAAAATGTTAAAACCATTAGCAATTAAAAGGACAATATTATAAAATCAAAGCAAAACAAAGACCCACCGAAGGGTAACACTGAACTGGGGAAAAAAAGTAAATATTGTTTTCTCAGCAAACCACTTAGAAAGACTATTTATTGACCTGAAAACAGTTAATGATTGATCAGGCTGGAATAGAGCCAGAGCTCAAAACTTCTAATCAAAGTTATTACTATTCCTAAAAGATTCAAAAAGAAATACATTAATTTAATGTTAAATTAAAATAAGAAGAGGAATTAATCTCATTAAGCACCAATAAAATACAATAAAGATTAAAATAAAATAAATACATTTAAAAAATAGCCACAAAGCCCAAGCTGGTTTTGAAATAGCTCATATTTGTAGTGAAAACAGAAATTGTACCTCTGTACACAGATTCTTCCAGTATTTTATTGATATTTCACAGATGAAGAGAAAGAGTAGTAGAGTTTGATGGGGAAGGAAGAAATGTGGGGTTAACTGCCAAGAGAGGCATTAACAAAACCATATCGTTTCACCTTTTTTGCTTGTCTGCAGAGTGTAGAGTAAGATAGGTATAAAGTTTTACTTCCAGGTTCCTTGAGTCCTAAGAATAAATTGATTTTATTTCAAACATAATATTAGGAAAGGATAGAAAGCAAGAAATATTTTGCAGGCTTCATTGTTTGTCAGTGTTTCACACTGTGATCAACCCTAAATCTTTCTGTAGTAAAAATGAGAACTGAAGAGAGAAAATAATTTATTTCAACACCTTCCAATGAGTGGCAGAAGAGATAAAGTGGCATGGCTGGGGCATACTTATTACAACTGTCTTCAGGGATCAAATAAATGGATAAGACAAATACTGAATTCTCCGCTTCTATCAGCTTGAGTCTTCTGCCCTTTCCCAGGTCTCTCTAGCTTGGGTTGTGGACAGTAGGAACCTTTCCTGGCAAAAGCTTTTTATGAGTTGACATATTTCCATGAAAAAAACTTCATTTTTGATCCATAAGCACTTTCTCATTATGTAAATAAACACAATTCCACACTAGCTCTGCTCAGTGTGGTTCCTTGTTAAATATCAGACCAGATAGGCAAATAATTTGACAGCAGTTTTGGACAGAGGAGAAGTCCTAGAAAAAGACTCAGTTGTGTCCTCAAGTAGAGGTCCATGAAAAAAACTGGAGCAGAAATCATCAGACTCCTTTAAGATACCTGAGCAAGTAATCCTCATAGAAAGAAAATACACATCTTTTCTGCGGCTGGTGAGCTCATCTCATGAGGCAGCAAGATTTATGATGGCCCTTGATCTTTTTATCTTGAATGGTAGTTTGCAGGTCCTTTAATTATGCATAAGTAGCATATTTACTTTTTTTGGTGAGATCTGCAAGCTGCAGGGCTGGCTAATGGAAGATGTTAGCCTCAGTTTCTTTGAATCTTTTTGAAAGCAATTTCAAGATTAGGTAAAGAGCTCAGAAACACCCATTAGCTATGCAGGTGTGACAATCTCTAGTTCATACCCTGAACTGTCTCTTAATGTTTTTCTCTGGAAAGAAAGGTCTTGTTCATATTCCAGGGTTGTTTTGCCCAGGCAGGGGTGGACTTTTAGTTTTACTTACGTGAATTTGCTCTTGCGGGCAGGGAGAAGGAGTGGTGGGTATTGCATAAATTTCAGGAAAGATCCTGTATCATAATGTTCCATAATACATTTGCATGTATTATAGCCTTATGTTGTATGGAGCAGAACATGGGGAAAAGTTGAGTAACTTATAACTAGAAATTTTTGCAAACATTCTGCCATGTTAAAGCATCTTGAATTTTACACGATCAGAATCTGTCATCCATTCAACCATTCAATTCACTAAGAAAGGGCAGCAAAATCAGGGAGGACAGCAGAAAGATGTTACAAGATAATATGGAAGGTATTGTAGAAATACAGATAAGCAATAAGATCAAATCTGATTTAGAAAAACAGTTGTCAGATAAATATCAACCAAAATAGCAAATTTAAGAGAAATACTTAGAAAGTGATTATGTTCAGCAAGAGGAATGAAAACCAAAGACATTAGATTTCAAAGCAACCAGAAGATTTCTCGTTTGTGCCTGCATTTGCAGTATGATCTAGAATATTGCCTGAGTTACATCAATTAGCAAGCTGAGTTCCTATGCTGACACATGCAATAAAATGCCACTTCTAATTTGGTATTTTAAAAACAAATGCATTCATTAAAGAAAATTAAGGGTTTGTCAGACAGAAGGCTTGTGCTGGCCTGTAGAGGTTCCTGTCCCCCAGCTGTTAGGCAGGGTCCTTTATCTGAGGTGTGGTAACTCAGCGAGATACATCACTGCACTGTGTGGAAAAATAGGGTCCATTGATGGTGACTCACATGAAACCTTGTTTGCTTCACAATGGGGTAACAGCGCATACACAGTGAACTACTCTGTCTCAGCTGACAAAGTCTGGAGCCTCCAGCCAGATTATGCCCTCTGTATCATGCCACAGCCTTGGAGGTTAACAGTCCTGGCACGGCTTATCTGCATAAACTCCACAGGGTATAATTCTAGGCGCATACTCTGCAAAGACAGGTTTCCAGATGAGAGGGTCATGAGGGAAGAGCAAAATAATAAAACACTTGGTTTATTTTTAGACAGAGAAAATATCTACAGTATAAAAATACTGACT
>NW_009953390.1:307691-332789 GCF_000747805.2 Chaetura pelagica | reverse complement strand
AGGGAAAGACATTCACAGGAAAGTTTTAAAGGCACAGATATTAATGAAGGAGTAAACTGTTTTTCCGGGTGCAGACAGACACTTGTAGGAGAGGTTAGAGCTGCATCCTAGAAAATTCTTATGACTTGATTATCACAGAAGCTGCATGCAAACAGCCCCCAGTCAACCAGGGAGACCTAGCTGTGTTTGATGTGATCCCATATGTGGCCTACGGCAAGTAGCTTGGGTTTTTGCATCTCTGACTCAGAACTTATCTATTTCATGGGGGGCTGTTATGAAACTCAATTAACACTTGCAAAGCTTTTGGATGGCAGTTACTGCTTAAGTGTGAGGTATTATATAATGGGATGAAATTAAGGACAGTGAAGTCTGATTATCAGGGGGAAAAAAATTCCAGCCATGTCATCTGTTAGATTAGGGAATAATGCCTTAGGGGAAGCAGTGGATGACTCATTGCTTGAGTCAATTAAATCTGGGCTGGATGTGGCACCAGCAAATATAATGTAGGGCATAACCTTCTAGTAGGAAAGATACGGTACACATGACCTGATTTCTATGATCTTATGCTTGACTCTATAACCAACTAAGATTATATGAGCTCATATAAACTTTACATCATTTCTCATGTGTTTCTCATGTGTTTAAGGACTCTCAGAATATTGTTGTGGTCTGTGCTCAATTGATGAATACTTAATATACTAAAGTACTGGAGATCATTAGCATTCCTGAGGTTGTCTGGCATGCTTTGTTTATGCAGCGTGGAAATGGGAAATATTTCTTTCAGCCTTTATGAAACATTGGCAGTGTCACCTCTTATAACCATCAGCTTAACCAGTATTTGACAAAATATGCTGATTATTGAAATTGCACTGTTGATATGCATTTGTGCCAGAATATTATTAGGACCTAGAGCTTGCACCACATGGAGGACACAGGCCATGTGGAGGGTGCTGTGCAGCTGCCTGATTCTCCTCCTTCCCTAAATCACAGAATTTGAGGACTATCCTGACCTTGTTAGCTTAGATATTCTTCATGACTGGGCATCAACACAAATTGTTATTCCCCCCAAAACAGCTTATTGCTCTACCTTTGTCCTTGCTAAAATCTGGGAACGGATTGCTAGCTTTTAAAGGATTGCAGAGATGAGGAATAAAGCACTCTTTTTTTTAAGGGTCCAGCCACATATAGCCCATCTAGATAAAGTTTCTTTCAACTCCAATTGTCTTACCTGTTTAAAACTTGAAAGACAACAGGTGTGCATGGAGAATGATTTGGATTTTAGGCATTTCCATGAGAGGATCTTATCATCACTGAACAAAAACTACCTTGTTTTGGAGTTTGTAGATGAATTTGCAAGAAGTACTGGACTGTTTCACTGGGTGGACAAGATCAGCAGTGGCTCTCAGTTATTGGATGTTGCTGACCTGACTTTAAAGGAAAGGTAGCTGCAAAGCTTGGCTTCAGTTGGCATTTGCTCCACTGACCTTGTGCAAAAATGAGGTAACAAGAGAGAGCTACTTGCTCCCTACAGTTGTACAAAATTCAGACTTCTGGGGCTTCAGTATTCAGGCCACAAGGTAAAATAGCATCAGGGCTGGAGGGGCCAGGAGTCAATAAAAGTTTGCTTTGGGGCAAAAACCACCTGATTTGTGTGGTGCCTTCTGCTTAGAGCAGCCAAAACAATAGCCAGTGCAGCCTACCTTTACAGTACTTTTGTTTCAAAAACTCTGAAAGATACCTTTCTCTGATGCACCCAGGTGCACCTTGAGCTGGACTGTGTCAATTTACAGATATTTGGGAAAAAAAATTCTGAATACAGGACCTAGCATTAAGTAATACAGCCACTAGGTTTGAGTGACACTAACACACTTTTTACATCTTCCGTTCATCTACAGAATGTTGGAGTCCGTGGTAGTACCACTCAGTGGACACAACACAATCTGACACAAAGTTATGTTTTACCAGGTATATCAATATATATGGAACCTCTATATTGATATCTATTGATGTATCTACTACCTTGCTCCCTAATAATTGCCACAGCTTTAAAGACATAGCTTCTTCTCAGATAAACTGTCACCACACAACACAGCCTGTTCCAGCTGCAGACAACAAACTCACTTGCACTTGATATGTTGTCATGGTTGCCTTTGCTAACTGATCTGCCTCCTTAGGTTGTGCTTGAGAAGCTTTACCAGATGGAGGGTGATCCTCAATGATGATCACAAAGTAATTTCTAACCCACATGCCTCTGACCAGTTCCCCTGGGTATGTTGCAGCCAGACCAAGGTCGCTGACCATCCAGCCTCCTGGATATGAGCAGCCTGAGGCCAGGCTGTAGCAACCAGCCAGACATGACAATGCGATTGTTGATGCATGTTTGCTGTGGTGATCTCATGGTGATGTGATGGCATTAAGTTGAACAAACAAAGTAGTGGCTAATTGACTCATCAGTAAACATTCAGCTAAACAGAAATAAATGGAAAGAAAACACTGTGAAATGATTTAATTTAATAGGGAGGTGCTGATGACAATATGTAATTAATTATAACTTCACAGGGCCCAGGAGGTACAAAATGAAGACTGGAAAAGTTTCAAAAGAATGTTGGAAAGAACCATCCAAGTTTTAGGAGGGTGTTTTTGCTGCAAAAGGTAATCCAAGCCACTTTGAATGGGAATTTCTAGAGTTTGTTCACTTATAAACTGAATTGAAAAATACATTCTGTAATAAGCAGGACATTAGAAACGCACATCTTGCACATTGCCCTTAGCACTCAGTGCATTGTATACACCAGCATTTCTAAAGTACCCAAAACAAAAGCCAAGTCTCATGTAAATTAACAGATTTATAGTTGACAGTTTTCAATTTCTAGTCAGCACTTTAGAGGACAGAAAGCTATGTAAAACAGGTTCATTCAAGGTAAATCCTGATTTCATCATTAGCTCTATATGGAGGTGGAAATTTGACTTAAAATGATAGCTCCTTGTTCATGAGGCTGTTTGAATATAGAACTTTTCACACAGTGTTTCTGAAAGTATTTTGTGATTACACTATTGATGTTACTGTTAAGAAACATGCCCTGATGAACTAGCCCCACCCTGTAGTGAGCCTTAAAAAGATTATTTCTGTGATGATTCTTTTACCCACAACTTTGTTAAAATAAATGTTAAAGTTCAGGAAGAAAACTTCCAACAGGAAAAGACTTGTATCATTTAAAAAGTGGTAAGTCTCCACTTTGACAGCATCAGCTGCTACTTTAATCTTCATGTTCCCAACAACACCCTACTAAGTTTTATGAGCAGCTGTGATAGCACCAAATGTCTTTCAATGGCATTTGCTGTGAGAAAGCTCAGCTCTTTGCTTCAGTGTAGGCCTGCAGTGATCACACACTTCTTAAAACATTTACAGAGCTGTGACTTCAAGAGTGACTATTGCAACATTGAGCAACTTCTACCCATTCTGCTGGTTTGCTACCAGACTGACTCCTGCCCACTAGTTTGAAAACACCTGTAGTGCTATTAAAAATTCATCATCTTCGTCCCAGAGAGTAGCACACAACTAAACCATATGCAGATTACTTTTCTTCTTGGTGCTCACCTACACACAGATCACCAAGGTTCCCCAGTGGTCTCTGCGGGAGAATGAAACCAGGAGCAATTTCATCCTCTCTCTCATCAGCACTATTCATAATGTGGTTATTCTTAGTGGTGTTCTTAGATTTTTCTCTTTCCTCCCCATTCACATTCAAGACCTTGTTCTACCTGAGTAGCTCTTCCTTCACATCTCCAAGTTAATCTCTCTCTCTTAATTGCAAGTACACAGGTATTAGTGGATGAACCAGCTAGCCTCCTGATATTTGTATCTCCCCTTCTTCTCCCTTCTTCTGGTCTCCCACACTCACAATCAACCCAATATGCAGCTGACAAAATTCTTCCCCATTGCTCTGACCTCATCCCCCCCTCCCCTGGACCGCTGCATTTACCAGACCTTCTTTAGCATTTGTGTCAAGATTCTCCTTGTTGGGGGATTTTTTCATTCTGCCATTACCTATTGATAGCTTCTCCTCACAAATGGCATCCCATGCCCGTCCCACATCCTTTGCATAGTTAGACATCTAATTTTTACAAAGAAAAATTTGTTCTGGCCCACCTAGCACAATTTTATTTCTTTTCTCATTTTGGGGTATAGGGAGTTATGTTTACAGCCCTTTATGGCAAGGACCTATATTCAGAGTCTGGATTAAATATGTCAGGTCATTTATGGCATTATTATCCAGAAGGACCATATATGATTTGTGGAAGATAAATTTGCAATTGTAGTGAAGCAGAACACATGGGCTAGTTCCTTAGTCCTTGCAAGCAGAGAATTCTTTCTTGGCGGTCAGCATAATTAACATTACCTCTCTAAATCTTCACAAAAACTACTTGCATTATTTTAATCAGAGGAATAACTTTGCACCTTTAAATCTTCATTAACAAGATTTACCGACTATAAAATATTCTTGATGTGTTGGTTTGGAGCACCTTTTGATGCCTCTGTATCAAGCCAAATTAAATCTGTTAAACCTGTGCTAAAAATACCTCTGACTTTTAGGCTACTGGTTCAGCTCAGGAGGTAGTGAAGGGTTTCACTGAAAAGCTCAGAGAGTGCTGCTGCTCCATGCTGTTCTGTTGGTTCAACAAGACCAAGAGCTGGATCCTACACTTTGGCCACAATAACCCCAGGCAGCACTACAGACTGGGGAGGAGTGGCTGGAGAGCAGCCCAGCAGATAGTGACATGGGGGTCCTGATTGACAACCAGTTGAACATGAGCCAGCCATGTGCCCAGGTGGCCTGGAAAGCCAATGGCATCCTGGCTTGTATCAGGAATAGTGTGGCCAGCAGGAGCAAGGATGTGATTCTCCCCCTGTACTCAGCCCTGGTGAGGCCTCACCTTGAGTTCTGTGCAGTTCTGGGCCCCTCAATGCAAGAAGGATATTGAGGTGCTGGAGCAGGTCCAGAGGAGAGCAACAAGGCTGGTGAAGGGACTGGAGGGAAAGTCTTACAGGGATAGGCTGAGGGAGCTGGGGTTGTTTAGCCTGGAGAAGAGGAGACTCAGGGGGGACCTTATCACTCTCTATAACTACCTGAAGGGAGGTCGTAGTCAGGTGGGGGTCGGGCTCTTTTTCCAGGCAACTAGTGACAGGACAAGAGGGCATGGCCTGAAGCTGTTCCAGGGGAGGTTTAGGTTGGATATTAGGAAGTACTTCCTCACAGAGAGGGTGATTAGACATAGGAATGGACTGCCCAGGGAAGTGGTGGCATCCTCATAGCTGGATGTGCTCAAGGAAAGGCTGGATGTAGCACTTAGTGCCATGGTCTAGCTGATGTGGTGGTGTTAGGTCATAGGCTGGACTTCATGATCTCAGAGGTCTTTTCCAGTCTTAATAATTCTGTGGTTCTGTGATTCTGCTGTTCAATGTCTCCAACACAACTTTTTGTTGCTACTACTTCTAGCAGTAATGAGCAGTGGCTTCTGCTTTTCACTTTCCTGCTATTGTTATTACAGCCTCTCAATCAGCACATTTGTTTCATCCCTCTGATGCTTTCTGTGGGTGATCCAGCATTTTTGGAAGTTAGTAGAAAATTTTTCAGACTATCTCCATTTTGAAGGGTTTGTTAAGCTTTTCTTGGTAGAAGACAAATTATACACTAATTGATGCCCTCAGTAGGAAAAGGTGATAGTGAATAGATTTAAAAGAATAAAATGTCTTTGACTAAGTTGGCTGGAATGTCAGGATTTGCTAGGAAACAGAATAACCTCAGCTCTTGGTGGTTTTGTTACTGCCATTCTGTGTATGAATATGAAGTACTTATTTTTTTACTTTCCTTCAAGAATTTCACTATTTGATGAAGAAAACTCACACATGCAAATACCAGGACTTTTACATAAACAGATGAGGAAACTGGATGAACAGACTATCATTTTAGGCCTTTCAATTGAGGAAAAGTAATTACAAACAGTACGTGATTCATGGGTTTCTAAACTGGATAGGAATTATCTATTAAATTTACAAATTTCAACTGACAGCTGCTGAAAGAGTCTTTCAGTTGGTCTCACTAGAAATGTCAGTCACTTTAGCTGATTGCTGGAATCGATGAAGGACAACAGCCAGGTTAATCAAAACATATAGACACAGTAGGGCTAAATGTTGTGCTAAATCTAGTGATGCATTCTGCTAGATTACATGAGCAGCAGTAGGTGTAACTGCTATATATTAGGATCAACCACCACAATGTATTTTCAGGACTGTCAAGGACAGTTGATTCAGCTGATGCTGCCATGGCTAAATGCTAGTGTTTTCTATTACCAGGCAGTCCTGGTTTTCTGTTTACCTTAATCAGTAACCACAAAATTATAATGAAAAAATAAACATAAACACTAATTGTGTATCTATTTGTCAACATTGGATTGGTGAGGAGGGAGAAAACTGGTTGGAGACTATTGAAATTATTTTTCCTGTCTGAGACACACAACCCTTATTCTATAAACACTTTGTTTTGCACTTACTTAGTCTTATACAGTGTAGGATCAAATAATGAAAGAATATACTTTACTCAAAAGTGCACGACTAAAGACTAGGTATGTCTCTACCCTTAAGCACAAATGTATCAGAAAATGCCAGTGGAAAAATGCTTTGGATCTTTGGATTGACATACTGGAAATTAACATCAGCCTCAGTTAATGGGTTTAACAATGACTTCTGCTACAATCTTATTAAATGACCAAAGAGCTCATTGGAAATCTGATTAGATGTGCAATTAGATGTACAGAGAAAAAGAAATCCTTCAGTCACAAATTCTTCTAGTAAAAAAAAAGAGTTATCTGTCTTCTCCAAAATACGTACACATTCAAGGTGATATGAAGGGAAATTATTCTCTGTTAAAGCCTGGTTTGATGTCATCCTGGGAGGACTGACAGGAAATCTGTGATAACTTCTTCTAGGTGTGTCTCAGGCTGAGGTAGCAGGGGCTTGAGAGGGATGATGCACACTTTTGTTGCTGCCTCTACCTCAAATGCAGTGTCCTGCTTTATGCCCCTAACAAGGTTCCCTAAGAAAAAGCTTTCATTGAAGAACATGAGGTGAGACCCAAAGGGTGGTCACTCTCTTCACAGTAATAACTTTAAAAGAAATGGATTATGCTTTTAATTATTTTATTTCTGGGTAGCAGTTTTAACTTTTATATGTTTCATGGATCCACTAAACTGCCATTACCAGCCCCTTCCTTCCTCTCACCCTGGTTTTACAGTGTCCTGAGCTCTGTTTACTGACTTGGGATTTCATGGCCAAAGCAGACAAAGTCAGCCTTTCAATCAGAATTAAGTCCAGTGTCCTGTACCATGTTCCTTTGTCATGGGTTAATATGAAAAAACTTGAACATGGCTAATTTTTGTTCATTTTGTAAAATGTTAACTCATGACATTGAATGTTATTTAGCCCAGCACTTGAAGCACTGAATGTCAATTAGCTTGAATAAATGGAATAACAATTTCAGATGGGCAAAAAAGAAATTCTAGCTGAAATTAACCTTCTAGAGACATTTGTCAAATATGTGTAATCTGGTTGGTAAATGCTTTTCTTAGAAAACACTTTTACAACAGTTTTATCAAGGCTTTTACTCATAAGGAAAAAAGAAACTAAGAAAGTATTGGAAATTCATATTTCAAGGCTGATTTTTGTTTTGTCCAGTAAACAATTGTCACTGAAAACACAAGAAGAGAGGACCTGGGATTCTGTGGGTAATACATACATCTTGGAGTGAGACCCAAGTTCCGGTCCTCCATCTACCATCCTTCACTCAAATTTCCAGAAAGTTGGAACAGTCTCTCCCTGCCACTTCTTCATGATGTTCATTATCTTCCTGGCATAGCAATTTTCTGCATGGCTTCCAGCTTTAATCTGAAGGTGCTTATATGGCTGTATTGTCTAAGAGTAGATTGTGCCCATTAGGAAAGTAAAGCTTCCCAAAAAGTTTCTACAGATAGAGCTAGTGTTCTCTGTATGTTAATTAACACAAGGAATTGCTTACATAGATTTAAAACTGGTTTGTATAAAGAAATGATACTTATTTTTTACACTCATACAGATCTAAAGTGGCTTCTCCAGTTTTGCTGAATCTTAGAATAACTAGAAAACATTGTTTACAAATGAATGCATCCTAGAAAACCACAAGTAAGGAAAATACAGAGAAGAATAGACCAGAATATGGGCCTCTGTATAGTACTTTGCTACAGGAATAGCATTTTATTCATAATTCCGCTTCTGGTGGTCTCTGTTTTTTGGGTTTGAAGAAAGAGATGACTGCCTGACAAATGCTTATTACATATGTTTAAAGTTACAGTAGGTTTATTTGGATGTGACACTGTGCCTTTACTGTTTCTCTGTATACATTCAAGTGAAATAATAGTGTAGTACTTGACAGGCATTTTGCTACCTGGGGAAGTCTGCAGTGCGAGCCATTTAATGTATTGCATTGTATTTTTAATAGGGGTATAAAATGTCTGAGAGGACAAATATCATGAGAAGATAGTACTGATTTACAGCTTTCTAGCCTTGTTTTGAGAAGAAATACCTAATGTAAAACTCACTTGAGACCACGTGTACTTGAAGTCTTTAAAACACTTAGAATCAGTACGCCCAGGAATTAACTTATTCTCAGTAGAAGTTAGCATTAGTTATTTAAAAGCTCAGTGTTTACACAGGTCACAAAAGCTGAGAACAGCTGGAGACAAACTGTATGCATTATTACTATTCATGTAAGTAATGGAATTTTGTAAGTTAAATGTACAATAAATAGCCTATTGAATAAAAAATAGCAGAAACACGAACAATGACAGTAATGGGTTAACTAAAACAGATGCACTTTTGTTCTAAAGACATCTTGTTAGTTAATGACAGGCTAATTAATTAATGACCAAGATTTAAACCAGGCGCATGTGATTTCTTTTAGCTGTGGTTTATACTGGGATGTAGCGAATGCTGATTAAAAAAATACTAAATACTTACTCTAGGATTTAACTGGGTGCCAAATATGCATTTGGGGCCCTATTCTTCAAGCTGCTCAGTGTTTCCTGTGAGGCAGTCATCAACTAGGAGGGATATTGGACCCCTTCTTGAAGGTCTAACTGAGTGCTGAGGGCACAGAGCCTTTGATCTTTTTTAGTTCACAAGACGCCTGAGGCACAAAGTGCTGTAAATGCTTACTAGACTCAATTGTGTAGTATTACTTATGCACGGAATTTGTATTTTTATGGTTTAGATTTCTTGTAAAACTGTTTGGGACTAACGGTACTTCCCACCTGACATATTGTCTAACCCTCCAGACTCTCATAACATTTGTCAAGCAACTGAAAGACCTTTCTATTTCAAAATGCCCTAAATTTCAGAAGTGGCCACTGACTCTCCCATGGCCATTCAAAGAAATCTGGGGCATTGCTAAACCACTCCAGGAAGCCTGCAACCTCCCAGTACTAGAAAAAGAAGATTTGTGATCAAGCAGATATTGTTTCCTTTGCTGAGTTGCCGTTTCACGGTCAGAGGAATTGGTAAGTATTCCTACAGTCCTCACTTCTTTTCATCCTCCCCAGTCATCATTGTAACACAGCTCTTTTTCTGTTACCTAAATGTCTGCATCCCTTTTGTAGAGCTCCAGCAGAAGATATCTGAGACACTGGATGTTAAATTTTAAGTGATTTAAGCAAAAGTTTGTCACAGTCTTGATGTTTTGCTGCTGAAGCATTCTGACAGAGAAGCCTGTATAAATAAATGAGAAATAGCAAAAGATCTGGTCACTTCAACAACATAATTCAGAAGAATGATATGGATCCCTCAGGAGGGAGCTGGAAATTTTTGCTTACAAGTAGTTCCAGGGTATGTTTAGTCACCACAACCTGAGATGTTTTTCTTGCTTCATCACTAGGGAAAATGAGGAGAGACCAATATGCAGCCAAGATCCTCCTTTGGGATGTAAAGCAGCAGAAGGCAAGTACCCCTGCCCCACTGGGACATCTGCTTTCCTCTCTGTAAGAGTTGCCTGAGCTTCTGAGGCAGGAAACAGGCCATTTCACTGAAGCCTGAGCCATATGCCTGCAAACTTGCTCCCTATACTGCAACCAATGCTTACTTCTCTTCTTGGCCCATAGCATCTTGGTGCTTTGGGGATGCTGAGACTACTTCACAGTTAAAGTTGCCACTGCTCAAGACTGCACCCCAGAAAGGTAGACAATTCTGAGTTGTGGGTAAGGCTCCTTGTAAAAATGGGAAAAAAGGATAGTCATCCTCTTGACAAAACTGACTTGTGTCTAGCTTTTAAGTTAGTGATAGAAAACGTCTCCCAAAGGAACTGTCTGTGCTTCCTGTAAAGACAACGGCTAAAGGAAAAGCACATTTAAAAGCCTCCATGAAAAGATCTGTCCTCTCTGAGTATGGCATCTAAGCTTAGGACATAACTCTTGTATTCAGTTTCTAGGGTGGGTGCATTATTTAAGGGAAGGCATCTTTCTTGGTTCAAGTTAGATTACTCAGACCCAAAAGATGGCTCACAAGTCATGCAGAGAATGCTTAAAGAATCAAAACTAATATTGACTCCCTCTCTGAGCTGCTCCCATGGTCTGCACATCTCTCTATATCATGTATTTCCACTGTGTTCCTTACAGAATTGTATGCCTGGTGCCTTAAGATAGTGAGGGTCAAAGTCTTATATATGTACAGGGACACAGTGAATAGTTTCAAGAGTCTTGTTCTCATTTGTTTAAGGAACCTACAGGTCTGGCTGCATACAATCAGTCATCTCAAAGAGACATAGCTTTAATAGTAATTATCCCTTTTACTCATCTTAACTGATCACAGTACTGGTTATACAAATACATTTTAGTCAGTACGTTCCAGACTTACATTTGCAAACAATTGTCAGTGTGCAAAACAGAAGTGTATGGTCTCCTGCTTTCCTAAAATCTGATGTAAAAAACAGAGATCTATAAAACACCCAAATATCTCAACACATCTCGGGGGTGCGTTGCTCCTGAGCTCGTTTAGAACTCACTATGGTGTGTATGTAATACAGTTGGGCTTACTGCAGATTACAATGAGGCAATGTGTTGCCAGTTTGAAAAGAGTGTTAACAATTAAAAAAGTGCCAATCAAAGTAAAAAGATGAAACATTACACAGCTATTAAAAATATTATTCAGTTCTTTTAAATGATTGCCAATTTAGATACTTTTCTCATTAAATCATTCTTGTTAAGTATTGTACTGAATGCCAGTTTTCAAGAACAAGACAGTCCACGAGCTTAGCTCATTAATGAAGACACAACCTGGTAGGTAATTTTAAAATTAAAATGGATATTTTGAGAACTAGGCTGACTTCTGCTATCTGTCCAATTTTCAATTCAGTAAGAGATTTTATGCAAAAGAATTTTCATCCTAATTGTAAGAGCAACTGAAGAGATGAAATGGGAGGCACAGTTGAACATTTCTGTGACTCTTGTGAGCAGAACAGCCCTAAAATGTTCTGTTTATTAACACAGTGGAGAAAGGTTTGTGTAAGGTTAATGTTAGAATCACTTAGGATGGTAACTCCTTCTGCAAAGCATCTGCATAAATTAGAAAAAGCTGCCAGATTTCCATCTGTTAGCAATACAACTTCAGCCACAAAGACAACTGTCGTGACAACCACACTGAGTTAGTCTTTCAAATAAAACCTGTTAAAAGCTACTGCCCTCCAGCCTCCACCCACTGCAGTTAACAGCATTAAATAGCACTCTAACTGGTATTTATTTTCTTAGGCATTCCTCACTTGTGCAGTTGCTGGCACACTGGCCTTTGATTTAAAATAACCTCAACAGGGTAAGAGTTTACGGTCTCTGAAGGTCATGATGTATATGAAGTACTCGTCCGAAAGAAACATCCAACCTGAACTTTCTCAGGCTGATGTTACTGGATTCTGTATACTTGTCTCTCACCTATTTTGCAAGGTCTTATGTCTGGGAACTGTGATGG
Source organism: Chaetura pelagica (assembly GCF_000747805.2). Lineage (NCBI taxonomy): Eukaryota > Metazoa > Chordata > Aves > Apodiformes > Apodidae > Chaetura > Chaetura pelagica. The sequence continues at coordinate 320,749 of NW_009953390.1, read as the reverse complement.
TTCAGATGATTTCTTCCAGATGATGTCTAACCACAAAGAGACCACTGGGACTGTTCTGGACAACTGGTCTAGGTTTAATGGTGGTGGGAATCACCTTTAGGGTCTTTTTCCCCTCCCCATCTGAGCTCCTTCTGCAGTTTTTTATGAACTTGGGTGGCACAGCAAGTTCAGGCTAGTTTCAGCTCATCCATGAAATCTGTGCTGACAACAATATCAAAGATATCAGAAAACTCATTTATAGAAGGTCCCTCTTTCAACAATCTATTTTTTGCTCAGGCATTTCAGCATCTCAGAGTAACACATATACCACCTACTGACCTTTGTAGGAATAGGCTTAATGCTTCTAAAACTCTTCCTGAGATGTGGATACACAAATAAATAGACCTTCTTGTAATGGCAGTACTATTTTTGTGCTGATTTGTCACTGTAGGCATCATGTGGATGGGACTGCTGCCAGGGACAGTTTACTGGTGGGGCTGAAGGTGCTGGAAACCTTCCCCAATCCATGGGGTGGATGTTTGTCCATCTGCCACAGCAATCCTTTGTCCTGATTGCAGTTGCCTCTAGCACCGGTTATGCCTGGTTACAGGTACTGCCTACACAGCCAGGATAAAATAAAGGAGTAAAAATTATCAGAAATTTGCAACTAGTTAAGAAATTTCACAGAATCATAGAATGTCAGGTTGGAAGGGACCTCAAGGATCATCTGGTCCAACCTTTCTAGGTACTACTATAGTTTACATGAGATGGCTCAGCACCCTGTCAAGCAGAGACTTAAAACTGTCCAAGGCTGGGGAATCTACTACTTCCCTTGGGAGACTATTGCAACGCTTGACTGTCCTCATGGTGAAAAATTTACCTCTTGTGTCCCATAGGAATCTCCCCAGGAGCAACTTGTTCCCATGACCCCTTGTCTTTTCCATGTGACTCCTTGTAAATAGGAAATCTCCATCTTCCTGGTAGCCACTCTTTAAGTGCTAGAACATTGTAATAAGGTGCCCCCTAAGCCTTCTTTTCTCAAGGCTGAACAAACCCACTTTTCTCAGCCTCTTATACGGCAGGTCCTTCAGTTCTCTGATTATCCTTGTGGCCCCTCTCTGGACCCTCTCCAGCCTGTCCACATCTTTTTGGTAGAGCAGGGACCAAAACTGAATTAAATACTCCAAATTTCTTGTTGGATGATGGAATGCCCAAGAAAATGTGACTGAGTGTAATGAAAGCTTGCTGCTGTTTCTCGGATGTTTAAAAATTCCTGCTAAAAAGGACCACTGTGTGAACAATTTTGCATGCAAAACAAAAATGTAAAGCGGTGATCTTTTTTAGTTATGACTGTTGTCAGAATTACAATAAATTATTTCTTATTTACTTTTGTACATAAGCTCCAGATTTAGTCCTGTACATCCTTACAGGAGATGAAAATAGTCAGAGGTTTCTTTCTCTGGGCTTCGTGATATGTTGCAATTTATAGTGGAAGTATTCCTAGGATTTTAGTGGGATTGCACAGGAGCCGAAGGGTATCAGACTCCCAAATATCAGATGCCATTTACTTTTAATTAAAGGGACCTTTTCTAAAGGAAAAAGGAAAGAAACCTCAGCATTCTGTGGTTAACTCACCTGAAAACACTGAGGAATGAAGTTTCTGACTTTCTTCAGCAGAGGATACAAAGATGGTTCTTATGTCTGCTGGAAAGCATTGTGATAAGGCTGTGTAGTAGCTCTTGGTGAATATAACTTTGGGTTATCTGTCGAATACTTAGTATCTGAGTGCCTAATGGAACATTTTTTTTGGGCTCAGCGTGTATCCTTTCGGGTTCCCATTTGGACGACAAACCAAAGACTTCTGTTTTCAGATCAGTCCAGATGAACTCTCCTTCCTTGTGTATCCCTGCTCTTTTTGTGTTGGCAGCTGCATGGAGGGAAAACAACTCACATTGCATTGTTGAGCTCAGGGCAGGGAGGGTACTCCTGGGAAGAAGTGGGATAGAGGAGGTGGTTAGCTACAGTGCTGCACTCTGTGTCTGCTCAAAATTGCATGCGGGTGAGCCATGTGCTGGAGGTGGAGCACTGCCAGGCAGTGGCATAAGAAGAAACCAGCATCAACCCCCCCTGCAAAATGCAATGCAGAAGCAAGGCAAGATTTTACTGACACTATGAGGCACAATGGGTCTATTCAATGAAAAGAGATGGTACAGGCTAAAAGTGGGGTGCTAGGGCACAATAACAGTAATATCCTGGGTTCAACACCAACATCAGTGCCCTCTGGCTGGCTCAGGTGTGCTGAAAAGTTAGTCAATAATGACACAGCATCTTCAAAGCATTTACAGCATTGGCCAATTAAAATTCCTTCCCTAGCACTCTTATTCCAGTTTGTTAAGGGTTAGATCAGGCTTTTAACTTCAAGTGAGAAGCTGTGGGAGGCTCTTTGGAGTAATGCTCCTTCCAGCATATCCCTCTTGTGTGGGAGGCATGATGATAATCAGCTGCGGCTCTTTCCAGGACACAGCCTGGGGAGAGGGGAGGGAAGGTGATGCTGCTGCTGTGCAGCAGCTGAGATGTTCGGCAGCCCCCATCTCAGGGTGCCTTTTTCATGGGCTGGTGGTTGACTCCTTCCGCTGCCAGTTGTACCCTTATCTGCCAGGCAAAATGTGAGAGTAGAGGGACAAGTTTTTTCTGGAGGGACATAATGTCAAAGCAGTGGGGAGCAGACCAGACCTCTGGTTCCTGTTAGCTGAGGTTAGCTGTTAGCTGAGGTTGCCTGGCCCAAAGGAGGGAAATACACTAGCAAAAGACATTGCAGTTGGGGGGCTGCTTCTGCATGGTTTGAGGCTTTGTCAAAAGCTCTTACAGCTCCTTCAGTGGCAACACTGTGATCCACCACCCCAAGCTGAGCCACAACCATGTCTCATGGTATTAAATATGAGCTCTGGTGTTTCCTCTAAGCAATTGCAATCAGAAGGACAGCAAAGTTCGGCCTGCCTAATGCAATTGCTCTATCTACTGATACAGTAACAGTTAATGTCACCACCCTCTAACAACATTAGCCTGATCTGTAAACAGATAAAACAGAGGCTGCTGATGATGTAATTTTGTTCATTATAAGATTAGAGATCCTGCTGGTCTTTGTTTGAACCCTTTAAATAAAATCAGAGAGATTAAGTAGAGAATTTCCAGTGATTTTATTATTCATGTGTAATATGTTTACTTAACCCTGATTAAACAAGATAACTTGGTAAAAAAAAAAAAAAAAAAAAAAAAAAAAAAAAAAAAAAAAAAAAGTGCATGTTTGCACCAATTCTAGAATGGATAATCAAACTGGGGAAGATTTCCAGTACATTTTGGTTACAAAGCAAATGTGACTATTGGTGCAGCAGCCAGCTGAACAAGGATCAGGTACCTGGAAGAGGAATCATCCACTTTTGTGTGCAAGTCCTAAATTCTGCAATGGCAAGAGGCTCAGTCTTTGTGCAGAGTCATTAACAGCAGAGAATGTGGGGTGGGGGGTGTATTCCCTTGGGTTAGGATCCAAAACACAGCAGGTTAGTCACTTTCTGCTTAAAGAAAGTCTTTCACACTTGAAAAAAATGTTAAAACTTGGGAAAGTGAATATAATTATTTATAATAAACTCACATGCCTTTTCCTGACGGTTTTTCCTCCTCACTGGAGGTGTGTATGTTCCAAAGCCAAGCCCTGAAGGCCTTGTTCTCTCTGAACTCCCAAAGAGTGTTCAAGCAGGGACTTTGTGGCTCCTAAGTAGCTATTTCTTCCTGGTAGCTCATTTTTCAGAGAGGTAATATAATTTACTACTTTGAGCTGTATCTTTTGTACTCACAATGCAAATTGAAGAATTTTTATTTTTTTTTCTGATGCCTTCAGCAGAAAATGGTAAAATGGATTTTGTAAAAAAAAAAATCAATCGCCAATATTTAAAGAGTTCTGGGAAATTTAATTTAAATTTTATTTATTTATTTAAGAACACTGCCCCATTCTCAGAAAAAAAGAAAAACAGTTGAAAATACAGTTCTAAAGCAAATTGTCAAGCAGCCTCATTGCCAGGACAGTTCAGTGTCAAAGAAAACACAGCTGCTGGTATCTCTCATCAGTAGATGCCAGACCTTTCACACTGCCTTAGGGCTCTGAGAGTATTGTGAACATCCATCTCCAAGCAGGAGGCTGGTGTCTGCATGCTCAGAGAGAGTGCAAGGACAGCAGCTGTGTCATGTATTTAGCATTTCACTGAGGGCACTGTAGGGCTCCCACAATTTGCTTCTATGAGCAAGATAAAGTGAGCAGTAGCTGTTGCTTTATGGAGCAAAACTTATGCTCACTGTGTTTGAAAGCTGGAAGAGGTGCCCCTTATCCTGCAGGACTGACATATACACTTGCACAACTCCCAGGCCAAATTCATGACCATAAAAACATGAAGGTGCTGTAAATCATAAAAAAATCAAGGTGAGAGAAGGCTTTACTTGTGTCTTCACTTTGAACAAAGGTGTTGCCCTGTCTAGCTCTGCCTTCCCTTGTTTGTAACTCTGCATGTTGACCTGTGTTTCTTTGACACACAATTTCTATTTTAGCACAAGGGCTCAAAAAGAAATGAAAGGAGATCAGTGACACCTTGGAAGTGGTGACTTCCTGCAAACTGAATCAGAATATTACTAATATAATGACCTGTATTGCACCATACTGATCTCTATTGGTTTTGAAGAAGCCCACTATTAAACGTAATTTTGTGACTTGGATTAAGGGATTCCACTTAGAATATCTCAGGAAAACATTCCTTTGTGGGTTGCGAGGGCATCTTTCTGCCTCTGCAGGTGCAAGCAGTGCCTGGCTGATGTGGAGTGAGCAAAGGTTTTCCTTCCAGTGATCTGGGAAGGGTTTTATACGTGTCTGGCTTGTAATGACAGTGATGTCTGCTAAGCGTTCTGCTTGTTGCCAGGATAGCTCTCAGGAGACTTGGGTAGAAGACTCCTTTACTTAATTTGCTGCATGAGTTATCTTTGAACTCAGACAGGGGAGACTGAGTTTGATCATAGTTTCAGTCCTCACTAGCATCTCTGCCATGATGAGTATGAAGCTATAGATATAAAGTGAACATTGATTTGTGATAAGCAGTGTGCATGCTGTATGGACTTTATTCCACCTTGTGAGGATTTAATATCCACCTTTGTCTACTGGGAAAAAAGAAAGCCTCCTGTTAATCCATAGAAAAACTCTGTGTTAGCTCTTCTGGGGCAACTGCCACTTCCTGGGCTACAGTCTCATTTTAACCCAGGTATAAGTTTGCTTACCTCTTCCTCAGTGTTAACTAGGCCACATGGACAGATGTCCTGCAGGGAAAGCGTGGTGACTGAGGCTGTCCCCATGGGGTGTGGGGGCACATCAGTGCTTTCTGGCCTGGGAACTTGCTCTTAAATTTGTCAAAATTGTGAAGGGATCCTGCATAATAATAGTCCCAGAGGCCAATGCTGTGACACGGAGTAAAAACCAGCCATTTCAACCCAAAATGCATCAGTCATGCTAAGACCATAGACCTGCTTGACATGTTTTGTCAGTTTTCCAAGCATTTCAAAGGTTCCTGAACCAACAATTTTTTTGTGAGAATTTTTGACACAGATCTTCTTCTCCCCCAATATTAAACCAAATTTTTTAGGATTTTTTTTACCATTTAGTATAATCCACAAATTTCTTCTGCGATTGGACATTTTATTTTTGTAGTTTTCTATTTCTGGGTTTTTTTCCTGACACAATTATTTGCAATAGAAACAATGTCAAGAGGATTCTTTTATGACAACTAAAAGTTAGAGGGAAATATAGGTAAAATTATTATACATTTTGCTATAAATATTTTCCTAAAGCAGCATTTTTTTAGCTTCGCGTTCCTCTGCAATGTGAATTGTTTCTGCACTGAATAGTACATTTCAGCAGAAAAATGTTCTTCCCATAGCCACAATATATTTCCCATCAATATCATGAAGGGGAAAGTGAAGAAGTTTTTCTCTGTACAATTGATATTGGAGTTTGCAGTCAAGCTCACATTCATAGCATTGTAATTTGTTCCCTCCAGAAAATATAAACTGTGAATGTTTATGAATTGCAACACAGTGAATAAGTCAGATGTAAGTGAAATGGGATAAGGAAAAGGAGTATTGTCTGAGGAATTATATGGACAGCATAAATCTATTTTAGAACTGAAGGACAAAGATAAACACCCCGATTGTGTGTTCATTACACTGGAAGGGGAGTTATTTCAACAAGCAGAATGGGTTATCTTCTGGAAATGCCAGTCTTTCCACATTCAAGACAATTAATTTATAATGAACACTTACATTTCAATGACTAAATTTGGGACTAGACAAGTACTGAAGTCTGATGAATAACCAGAGGAGACAAATATTTAAGTAGAAGAGAATATCAGACATCAGAAAGTCCAAGGGTGTTTCTTCCAAACTGTGCTATCGACTTCCTGAAGGCTCGTGACTGCTTTGAAATTGTACATTCCCAGCTTGAGATGGATGTTACTCCACAGGAGAGGAAACTTAAATTTAATAGATATTTTTCAACGTGTAAAGTAAAAAAGACTGGGTTTTATGTGCAGGGTGTTGCAAAAATAAATTGTTAAGGTTTTGTGTTCTGTTGCTAGCAAGCCTTGCTTATCTGATAATGAAATGAAAATGGCAGCTGCAAATATTTCTTTATTTGATCTACTCTATTACTGTTCTCAGAGTGTATTGATTCTGCAATAACACTACCATATGCAGGGCCACCATTAAGAACCCGTATTTTGCTCGGAAGGGCACATGTTATGGATCAGTAAACACTGGCCACAGCAATACAGACTTCTTTTTTTCTGTTTTCCCTCTCTGATTTCTCTTTATATATGAGGATATTAGAACATAATTTCAAGCACCCTCCACCTCAGCCATTAAATGACCTAACCCAATGTTGTGTGCCTTCACAGTCACACACACATGCATGAAGGGTGGAGCCTGGAAAACACATTGTCTGAACTGTAAGGCAGATGAGAGCATTATTCTCCTTTCTTGGGCGGCTGTCACTAGCTGCTGTTCTGGACCTCAGCAGTTCCAGGATGAAATTGTTCTCAGAACAGTTCCTTCTCCTGTGATGAGCTTGGCTGGTTCTCCAGCTGGAGCCTGCATTTGTAGCTTCTCAGCGTGCTGTGTCCTCAGTGCCTGGGTGGTCACACTTTATGTCTGCCAGTACACAAGGACTGTGAGCTGCGTTCTCAGTGCTCACAAAGTTCAGATATGGGGTTCTCTGCTTGGTCCAGCTATATATTTCCATAACATTAATAACAGAAAGCATATCAGTGACCTCCGAAGAAATACTTGCATTTTATTTGCCTTTGAAACCTCCAGACACACATTGTGGTATTCTCTGGGAACCAAATATGCACAAACTGAGATTAATGTGACAACATGTGATCATAGGCAAGTAGCTGTACATATCTACACTCTGTCATTTGAACTAAGCTCAATAAAATTACATGGTCACCTTCAGAATTTCACTAGTTTATATTCATCTGTCTTTTCAAAAGAGACACATTTAGCCCTTCGTTTCTAAACAAAGCACTGGGGACTGTGATAAGGTATTTGGCAGCAAAGAAAATGTATGAAGATGGAATCTGTGTGTAATTTCATTAGAATTTTGCATACAATTATCCTTTGCATATAACTTTCCATCTTCAAAGTATTTTACAAACATTTGTCCACCAGTTGATGTAATTCTAATCACTCTAACAGATGTTGTTTTGCTGGACTGTGATAGCGTGTCCCTGTATCCAGTAACTCGTGCAGCCTGGAACAGCAGTGCAAGCTGCAGCAACAGCATGGCCTTCTGATTTAGATTTGGTGGATGTTACTAAAGCAGAAGATAACAGGAAAGCAAATACATCTGTGCTTTGGAAAAATAACCATTTGGTGTTTAAGTGGGTTTATTTTGTTGTTCAGAACCCAAGTTCTAAGCTAGGAGATGAGTAGTTGAGCTGGAGGAATCAGGGAAACCATGTTACTGGGGCTTGAGATAGACACTAAGGTAAACATGCATGGAAACAAAAGCACCAAAGTGTGATGATGAGTTGGAGCTTTTAACACGAGGCAATGGATTTTTTGTGTGTGTGTGTTAGAAAACACTTAGCTGTATGTTGAAAAGTAAGTGGCAGATTCTAGAGAGAAATTCAGGATATTAGCTGTATGTTCACCACCATCCTTTCTCAGATTCATTCTCATCAGTATATTTTCCAATACAAGTGAAAAAAAAGCAGAAATTTTCTTATGGTGCAATTGTTTTGAATGTACTCTGCTATGTGTGGAATGACAGCTGGATTACCTGTCTCTAGATCTCTATATTCTTGTAACATTCAGAAATGGGTTGGCTATTATACCAGCCCCTCTTCTACCTTTTGGAAATAATTGCTGTTTTTCAGGAAGTTTCATAAAAGTACAATTTTTTCTAATGTTTCTCAAAACACTTTGCAATAGATACACTTCTCCTCTCTGATACTCCCCTTGTTTCTTATGAACAAGCATTATAAAAGTTGGTGAAACAAAACCAAGGAACATTATGTTTCATTTCAATTACAAAAGACTAAGGTTCCTTGGCAAGCTTTTGCTTTGGTAAATCTCAACCCAGCTCACTAGAACACATCCTCATGGGCAGGCCACTGCCACACACATATGACTGTGTGTGCATGTGTGCACACACTTGTGATTACCAAAATAAAGTACTCTGGAAGATGCATTCTCAAAGATGACGTGAAAGTGTTTACGTTGCATTTAGGACCACATAAATGCTTACCTGAAGTCACATTCAATTTTTAATTTGTTTCAGGGCTACCACTAAAAGAAGAGGGAAAATAGAAATTAATTATTGCACTGTAATTTCCTCCCCACAGTTTTGTTGGCCAAGAGTATATGTAGTTTATACTGGAAACTCTGATGTGTCATCATAGGCCTGGGGAAAAAAATCTCCCCAAAGTCATATGGCAGGAATATTTAATTACTTCCATTACCTTTCTTAAATAATCACACTTAATAGATTGCACACAAGGAAGAAAACTTCTGTGATAAGTGATATTTTGCAACAAGCTGCGTGCACCAGTATTTGTACATTTTTCTCTAAAATGGTGATGAGAAATCATTGCAGAGCTCTGCGCTGGCCTGTCTACCCTGAACTGGCTTGGACCTGCAGATCCCAAGGAGCAGGTTGGAGGATCTGCTACAGCTCAGTGCTACCTGCCCCCACTCCCCTCCTCGCGTGGGGAGGGAGTTTGCTGCTTCAGCCTTTCCATAGCCCTCTCTATCACCAGCGGCCAGAGGAGCCCCTCTAGGCACAGAAACCTAGGTGTGAAGCATGGGTTTGCATCTGATCCTGATGCTTGGTATTCTCAAAGCTCCTAATCTCTTGCAGCAGGGGCTGTGAGCCTGGCACCAAAGTATAAGCAAGGCAAGAGATGGTGGCAGGGGATATTCCTTTCTGCTCTCCACTATGTAGCTGACTTTGTATGACAGCAACACAAGGCATGCAGAAAGACATCTTTACCCCACAAAGGCCTCTGCATAAGGAAGAGGTGAAGCCTGGGAGATGGTCAGGGCACCACAGAGGCTGGTGGTCCATGCTTAGGTGACCACAGGTGGTCTGGGTGGCAGGGCAGGGCAGCAGGGACAGTCCTAGGCATGCAGGCACCTCCCTGGGGATGGGGACAGTCGGAGACGGGGCTGGGCTATGGGTGGAGCCCATGGCCAGGGAGGGCAGGTTAGTGGGATGCTAGAGACTGACCCTGCTGTGGTGCTTCTAGGGTAGGGTCAGAGAGTGCCAGGGGCTGACATGGGGCCTGGGCCATGGGCAGGTGAGGGAAGGTCAGGGCCTATTTGTGTCCCAGGGCCCTGGCTCTCCTCTTGCACAGCCCTTTGCTGTGCATGGTATTCCTTGTCTTCTCTCTTGGAGAAGACCCCTTCCTTACACTCATGCCCTTAGATCTTGCTTTCGTGATGTTGTGTCCCTCCAGTCACCTTGCCTGTTTCTGCTTTCTCTGGCAGGGGACGTGTGACAGCAAGCAGGGTCCTTTAAATACCACTCCTCCCCTCCTTAAAATTCTCCTTGCTGATAGCAGGTTCTCCATGGCAGGCATGCACCCCCCTCACCCTGTCCCTGCGAGGGACCTCCATGTGGGGAGTGGAGTGTGCCCATGCTCTGGCTTGGTCCTCATGCCAGCCACCTGGGATGGCTTTGCTTCACAGCTTGGGCAGCTGCCATGGTGAGAGACACCACCACACCCACCATATCCTTCTCCTCCTCCTTCTGGTCCACACAGCTGGGCTGGAAAATTCAGGGCAGGATTAGGCCATTGTCTCAGTCCTATTACCAACTCTCAGGGGCTATGCTTTGTCCTAAGAATGTCAGGGGGGCCAAAAGGCCCCCTCTTGTTCTATTGATTCTTATTTGGAGGAAGAGACAAATCCCCACCTTGCTGCATCCTTCTTTCAGGTAGCTGGAAAGAGCAATAAGGTCTCCCTTCAACCTCCTTTTCTCCAGGCTAAACTACCCCAGTTCCAGATACTCCTCATAAGAATTCATCACCAAACTCTTCACTAGTTTTGTTGCTCATCTCTGCACTTGTTCCAGCACCTCAATGTCCTTCTTGCAGTGAGGGGCCCAAAACTGAACATAGGATTCAAGGTGCAGCCTCATCAGTGCTGAGTACAGGGGGAGAATCACTTCCCTAATCCTGCTGGCCATAATATTTCTGATAGAAGCCAGGATGCTATTGACCTTCTTGGCCACCTGGGCATACTGCTGGCTCATATTCAGCTGTGGTCAATTAACACTTCCAGTTCCTTTTCCTCTGGGCAGCTTTCCAGCCACTGCTCCCCAAGCCTGTAGCATTTCATGGGGTTGTTGTTTCATAGGGTCCTGCACTACCAAGTGCAGGACCCAGCACATGTCTATATGGTGACTAGAGCTCTACTGGGAAGACAGAATAAGGATAGCTGTAATTTTAAATGTTAGAAGCTAAGAGATCACCTTTCCTATGTCACCAATGGAACATAGTTTTCAAAGTACTAAACTATATGTAGAGTTTTGAAATGCAAATGAAAAAAAAAATAAAAATATACAAACGAGATGTAAGGATCTAAAAGCATTCCTACTTCGAGTATTCCACAGGTTTTCTTCTCCACTGAAGTTTCCAAATGGCTCAGTCCCAAGGTCACACAGAAATGAGATCTTTCATCTTTTTCTTGCTAGAACATAATTAGAAAAAGTCAACCTGGAACTTGAATCAAGATCTGCAGCATTGTAGGCAAGTGCCCTAACCATTAAGCTGTGGTAATTGGCAAGTAGATTTTTCTGTTTGTTATTTTTATCAGAAATTCATTCTTGGTCTTCAGAAGTTTTCTTCATTAAAATCCTCTGGCATACAGTCAAATGTGAGAAGCATAGCAAATTATTAATAATATAAGTAACATAAGCTATGTATCAGTAATGTGATTTGAATTCTCTGCAGACTAAGATAAGACATTTAAGCAAGTTGCCTTATTTCACCTTCAGTGACCTTCAAAATTCAAACCCAGTTTGCCATTTTCTTGCAATGTGCAGCCCTGAGTCTGTTACATGCAATCCCTACTGCGATATTCTCATTTGCTATAGCTGTTGCAAGCTAAAAAAATATTTAATGAAAAATTCCCAAATGGCATTTTAGTTAGAATCATTGCTGGAACAAAGGTAAAAAGAGAGAAAATTTCAGTTAGTGTCAAGACTATGTAACAGAAAGAATAGTATCTAAGAGGAATATGAAAGAGAAGAGAGGTTTAGGCAGGGATAAGACCTTTCCACTAGAAAAAGGTGGATTTTTAAAAAATGTTAACACAGAAGAAGGAAGAGACAGCTTTGGAATGGGAGAAAGAAGAGGAAGGAAAAGCTGTGAACAACCATTTTCAGGTGATATGAGACTCGTTACTTCTCTGACAGAGAATGATTTTACCCAGAGAGATGAGGTATTATGACAACCTCTGATCAACTAAGTGTAACATTCTTGAATAGTTCAAAATCCTGTCAAGCCTGATGTACTCAGTAAGGTGACTCAGGATTTTTGCTGTTCTGATCTTCCTGTGGTGGTTGGTAGCATTATGTTGAAAAAATCAGCATACAAAGTTGATGAAAAAAAAGCTGTAGAGATTTAGTGTCCTTCTCACTTCTGACCATCAGGCTATGGCAGTTCTCCCTCTGAAACTGAAACATCTGAATCAGAGGTCTTTTAGAAGTTTAAGCCTATTTTCATAGCACGTGCATTCAAATATGTGTATAGGGAAGTGTGTAGAAACAGTATTCCATACAAATAATGTCTGTGGGTGAGATGGGAGGTGGGTAGATCACAGCTGGGTAGATCACAGCTAATTTGGGGGTGAATGTTTCAGCTTCTGTATATCAAAGCATTGATGCATGAGTCATTGGCACAGAATCACTATTTTTTTTTCATCAGAGTAATAGAATGTTCTTGTTTACTTCTTTTCAAACCTATGAATAATACCAAATGAAATTACTCTTCTTCAAATCAGTGATTGTCAGTGCTGACTGCATAACAAAGATACTAGTTCTCAATAACACATACATAGAGGTCCTAAGTATGCCAAATATGATAGAGAGAAGAAAGATAGAGGAGAGAAAGCATGAGAGAGAGGGAGAGAAACAGAGAGGGAGAGAAAGAATGAGAGGAAGGCAGGAAGGCAGGAAGGAAGGAAGACACCCCCTCCTCCAAGATGCGGTAACGCTATTGTAAGACTACTTTCTATACACATTTTACATAAAGATGTGTATAGAATCAGCATAAAGGTTTTCATTGCATACGCTTTTTTTGTGACTGGTCTCTGAGATGTCACTGGTCAGGTGGCTTATTATTATTGCTTAGAAAAGAAACTGGTTGTTCATTTTTATATTAACCGTACCTGGTAGATGAAGAATGGTAAATATATATATTCAGTTCTTAAACCGACAACTTATGACAACTTCAATTAAAATGCAATGTGAGTATATTACAGTT
>NW_009953390.1:299532-307662 GCF_000747805.2 Chaetura pelagica | reverse complement strand
TTGTGATAACTCTCTAATTAGCTAACACATAGAACAACCTTTTGATCTTGACCACGTTCTACTAATTATTTTATATTTGACGACGTAAAAACATGTTTCAGCACATAGCCTGAGAAAGAACAAAGTCTAAGTTTTCTTCCAAAGCCTACAAAAGCCAATAGCACACCCAAGAAAACAACCCCAAACTTCTCTTAGATCCCAGTTTCCCCCCCCCCCCTCTTCTTATTAAAGCTGGACATGAGCCATAACTCCAAATACAAATGGGCATGAACTTTTCCTCTTAGTATAGAATTAATCACATTCAGTGTCAGACATCTTTGAGAAAGATATTTAACCCTGAATTGCCCTTCTGAGTTCTGTTTATAATCAATGAGAAGAAACACACTTTTAGGTCATATTAGACATTTACCGTAAAATGTGGCAAATTGTACAGTAGAGTAGTCTTTTTTGATTCATTGATTCTAAAGGCAGGCTTGGAAAACCAACTTGGATATATATATGTCTGGTAAGAGAAATCTCACCTAAGGCACTTTCAGAATGTGCAGTCACTTAGAAGACACTTAAATGAAAATTAAAATCACTATACAGAAAATTGATCCTGTCCTAGCTCAAACCAGGACATTATCTAAGAAAGGGTATCACACTGCAGAAAAGCCTGATACTTTTCATAGACTTAAGAGCATGCTCGGGGTTAAATGAGATCAATTCCAGCCTTGTTGTCTTTCCTATATTTGTCAGAGCCTGTGTCTGGGTCTGGCCAGGGAACAATGGTTACATTTCACTTGAGTAAAGTAGAAACAGTCTTAGAAATTCTGTAATTTGTGAGAATCTTACCCTGAGCAGTAGGCTTCTGGCTAAAGCATTTGCTGAAGAGTTCCTGGGCAAGAGCCAAGCCCCTGCCTGGCTTGATTCACAGAGAGGAATCAAGGCTACTTAAGGCAGGTGAGTGCCCTAATAATGGGCTTGTGTCTCCTTTAGGGCCTGTTTCACTTAATATCATTGGATCAGGAAGAAAGGACCTGAATCAAGGCTGAGTAGTACCTTCTGGATAGATACCTATGGAAAAACATTTGCTCCTTCCATTATTAGGCCACCTCTCACCTGTTGTCTTATTAAGTACGGAAAATCTCTTCACAGAGCTTTCTTAAAATAGATATGGTGCCACCAAATTCTTGGGCTTTGAGAACTAACACATTCTAATGAAAAAGCATGATGCTGTAAGGTCCTGGCCAACAGTCCCCAAAGCCTTCTTTTTATATCCTTTTGTAATTTTTTTTTTTCTAAAATTTTGTGATAAACGCTGATGTAAACAAGCAGAACACATTTTTTATTTATTGTACCAACTTCATCTTCCACAAAAAACACTCTGGTCTTACTACTTTATTCTCTGCAAAGAGAAGTCTCTCACTGCTAAATTGTTATAGTCTTTGGCAATGATCAAGAATTCTTCAGTAACAGCCAATGATTTGAAACACACTTTCGTTCCATCTACTTGAACAGATGAAGATGGGCACCAGTTTCTCTACTCCTTTCTAGTTGTGGCTAATACCCATGCACATTTGTACAGCTTCCAGGCTGTAGCTGTATGAGGATTAGCCAGCTTGAGGAAAATTCTCATTTTTCTGCTCTCTGTCCATTAAGTATAGTCCTGGTGGCATGTTTATCCCAGACGCTACAGACCAAGTGCAGCATATGGGCATCTCAGCTTCTCCTGGTTCCTACCTCACTCTTTCTTATACAATAATGCTTCAGATAGGCAAGAGTTTCCTAGCCAAAGGTCTTCTTGAGCTTCCTTTGAAAGTTACTGACTTGTTCTAAAGAGAAAGTACTTTGCTTATTTTTAATACGTTTTTCCAAGCAGCTTTGCAATGAGTAGTGGGAGCGCAAGTTTCTCAGTTGCAAGAATAAGGAAGAAATAGACCCTTAAGATCTCAGTACACTGGAGAAGTAGGTTTACAGAAAACTCATGAATCTCAACAAAGGTGGATGTAAATTCCTCCAATGTGGTATAGAACAGTCACAAGCAACATGACAGGCTGGGGAGAAGGCAGCTTTGCAGAGAAAACATGGGAGTCTTGGTGGATGACTTGAATTAGTGAGAATGCGTTCTCCAAACTGAGGGAATAGACTGTTCATGGTTCTGCACTCCTGAAACTACATCTGAAGCTCTGTGTCCAATTTTGGGCTTCCCAAGACAAGACCAACTCCAAGGTACTGGAATGAGTGAGTCCAGTGTATCACCAAGGGTTACTGAGATAATTAGCTGCTAAGTACTTGACATACAAGGAGCACCTGAGAAAGCTTGATTTGCTCAGTCTGAAGGACAGAAAGCAAAGGACAGATTGTATTGGTGTCTTGGGACTGCACAGCAAAAGCATGAGAAGGAACAGACACAAACAGTAATATAAGAGAATTTCTACTGAAGATCAGGAAAAAATTATTTAACAATGAGAGTTGTCTAACTGGTGCAAGTTGCCTAGAGAGACTGTGAAAACTTTATACTTGGAGACAGTAAAAAATTGACATAAAAAAGCCATGGGTAAAGCAATGTAAGGTCTCTTCAAACTGATTTTATGATGAAGGTCTCAAATGAAGATCATAGAAATTTTATTTTTTGTATCACCAATCTGGTGAGATCTCAGGTGGTGAATACAATTGTGCTAGACCTAAATCTACCTTGCTAAAATGTTTGGATCATATTTGGATGAGCTGGG
Organism: Chaetura pelagica; assembly: GCF_000747805.2. Classification (NCBI taxonomy): domain Eukaryota; kingdom Metazoa; phylum Chordata; class Aves; order Apodiformes; family Apodidae; genus Chaetura; species Chaetura pelagica. Next base: position 304,948 of record NW_009953390.1, on the reverse strand, counting down.
ATAAAATCAGTTAAAGAATTAATGTAAAGTACTTAAAAGTACCTAGCTGTCATATCCATATTCAGAGATAATCTTCTACAGAAAAAAACTTGGGTTTTGGGATCCTCTAGTGTTATAATTATAAAATAAATAAATCAGTATTTACTATTTAGAGTTATTTACAATTATGTTACAGTTATTAGAATTACATTACTTAGGAGATAAAGGAGTTGTATGATAGGAACTCATGTTTTATAGATCAAGGAGAAGTAAAAACTCTCTAATTATGAAAAAAAGGAACGGTTTGGTTTGTTTGCTCTCAGTGTTTAACTTAATACAGAGATGTGTAACCATGATGTGACAGAAAGACTGTGCAAAATTAGGTTCAACCTATTCCTTTCAGACTTCTAGTTCTGATGTCCTGTCTAGTTCTGATGTGCAACCCTTGCAACCCCCTGAGAGATAAGCAAGTGCCACTGTTTAGAAATCACAATGCTTTTGACTCAGAAGGTTTAAGGAAGTAGAGAGCAATACATTTTAACTACTTCAGTATAATGCACCTAGCTTTTGTTACTCATTTTCTTTTTCCTTTGAGACACCCACAGGTAAGTCGCACAGTTGGTCCCTGTTGCTGTTTTTTTTACTGCAGTTACACTTTGATTAGTTTGCTATTTCTTGTGACATTTTTCATATACCTTAAACATGAATTTCTGTGCTGTTCCAGAAAAACAATTATTTTGCATAGGTACTGAGGAATTAAAATTTTAAAACGCAGTATTTATGGGGAAGTTCACCTTTGGTTCTTCTGTCAAATCATTCTCCTTTTCCCCATTTTCTAACTGGTATATCAGAAAAGGTGTCTGACAGAGGAGTCACTGAATGACTTGAAGAATTTGGTAAAACATTTCACTAGCATGTTAAGAGTGATTTAATCCTTAGCATCAATAGGAATTGCACAGTTTTTTTGTATCATCTGCCTACTCTCCCATGTATTCTGCGAGACCCAGCATCTCTTCGCACTAGTGTAGACTCCTGAAAGGAAAAGAGAGCACAAATGTTAAAAAAGGGAAAAGCTGCAGTTGTATTTGGAAACCTCCCAGGTACCCACATCATGTGTGTGAGGATTTGTGTTGAATTACTCTGTAGAAAGCAAATGGAAACAGAGGACTCTCTGCATTGTTCAGTGTACATTTAGCTTGCTGAGAAGGCCTTATGTGAAAAACAGCAAGGACTTATAAAAAAAGCAAGACCTTTGAAAATAAGGCACCGAGAAAAAAATTGGCTTCATGGAGCTTTCATTTTCTTTCTGAATCAATTTTGAACCTATGAAAGATGCTGAACTGACAGATCAAATTCCTTTTTTAATACACAAAACAGGTGCAGCAAATGGTGATTTTGGAAATTTCTGCAGTATACCAGTGCGTTTCAGCCCTGGTTGAGGAGAACCACCTCCAGACAGAGAGGGGAGTTCATCTTCTAAGCTTGTATGTTTTTTTTTCTCTGTGCTCACAGCCAACAAAGACACCAATTAGTGCATAGCCTCAGCATTTGAAACAAATGAAAACAGAGACAACAGAATAAAGGGAGAGATGTTTTTTTTGCTCCTGGAATTCTGTTTCCACATTTATTTTGGATTTTAGCAAGGCCTACAATCGTTTGCATTATTTTAAGGAAAAAAAACACAACAAAACAGTCTCATTACCATTGGATATGATGATGGGAGAAATGGGCTGGAAAAATCCTGGATCTTTGCTGTGCCTTATTCTGGATTTACAAAGAGTAGGGCAAATTCTTTACTGCTGTGCCATTCAGCTATTATGTTTAACAATCTAATTAGAAAGTCTGTGTTGCTTTTCCCCATTATAAAAGCAAAGACAGTGCACACAAGCAAAACCAATTAGACAGCTGTAGTTTACAGAGCTGGCTTGCCTCAAGGCTGGTTTCTAATGAACCCTTCAGTTCCTATCCAAAAACAGGACAGACGAAGCACAGAGATAACACGTGCTGTCTTTCCTGTAATCAGGCACTAATGCCTGGTCTAGTCCAGGGAGTTGACACTTGACATGGCCGTTCCTTTCTGCAGTCAAGGTTGCCAGTGGCACCAGAACTGAGACACTAACCTGACTGATAATGCATATCCCAAACATGGCTCAAAATCATACTAACAGGTGGCAATAAATCTAAAATGTTGCTCTCAGTTCTATGATTGTTACTTTCAGCTCACCAGGGACTTGTCTTAACTTAAAGCAGACACAAAACTATACAATAACCTGCATACATGCCCTGCTTTTATTTCTCACCATGTATGGCTCAAATTAAGGCTGGCTGTGTTGAGTAGATTGCTCACTGCAAGTTAGTCATCTGTTTAGTGTTTCTTATGTCCCACAAGGCAGTTGTGGTTTTTCACAAGTCTATTAATTAAAAAGAAAATGACTAAGGAAACTACTCAGTGGGCTGATGAACCATTCAACCACTTCAAAACTAAGGAAAACATTAAAACAATTCCCCCCTCCCCATTTCTTTTCTTTAATACCCTGATAACAGGTATTTGTTTGAACTGAACTTTATAGGGCTTGTGAAAAAAAACAAGCTCCTGTCATCACTGCATTTAAATGAGTTTTATGTAGAAGAAACTGAGTAGCACTGTCTGAGCTAGAATTGATGAGGTAGTGTCAACATTCCCATAAAAATACCCCTATATTCAGTGAGTTATGAGTCATTTATAAAAATTTACTCCAGGCTAAAATTTTGCATTATTTGACAGTAATACTTGGGTGAGAATAGGCAGGCTGGGGGCTTGCAGAGAAGTTGGTATAAATTAATTTATATGAATAAATTAAAAGTACTTGCAAAACTATATATTAATATATTTATTCAGCTGAAGAGTTGCATTGCTATTCCTGTTGGTATTATTTATCACCTGAAACATGATTTTCTCACTCATTTTAAATTTCTCCATTGGGGAAACATAAGTGCAGAAAGTGTTGTCTTCCTCCTATTTTCACACACTGCCTGCCTCCTCTCCCTTTCTTTCAGCATTGTATATAGAGGTGGAGGGGGTTAAAACAAGGTGAGAAAAAAGGGAAAAATTTAAAGATCCAAGAGCAAAGAATAAAAATCCAAATTTTTGGATTAATATTGGAAGTTAAGACTAAGAAAATGGGAATTTGAAATACATTTCAGTTACAACACCAGTGTAGAAAACTTGACATTTTGATCCAATTTTATTTTAAAGTGCATGTTTTACAAGGGGACAGAAGACATTTTCTAACTGCCTGTCATTGTTAGAATGCTTTAAAAATGTAATATGAAAAAATTTGCACTTGAGAAAAGTTAGTGTTGGCAGTAGAGTTAGATCTTTAAATCCACCCAGACAGGGGCAAAAAATGACAATTGGAAGGGTAAAAATTTTTGTTTGTGATGTTTTCAATTTATATATGCACTTATTGTTTTTTAAAGGCATTACTTTCAAGAATGGTCAAATGGAGTAAAGATCTAGTTACGAACTTTATTAAATTCCACCCACACTTGCAGAGGTAGCTTAAACTAACCCTGTGGGTGAAGGTTAACACAAAAGAAAGGGTTACCTATGCTACTGTGTATTTGCAAGTACTTGCCAATAATATCTCCAAATGTAGCTTAAAAACCAACCAAACAAAATAGATAATGAATGCTTGTAAGAATTAGGAAAAGTGCCAAAGATAACAGATCAAGGGATTATTCTTCATGGGAAAAAATGTAGGATCAGATTTCTAAAACTAAAGCTAGTGTGAATTCTCTATACTGAGGCAATTTAGTTCTCCAAAGAAAGAAAGTGCTTTGGTGAATGGGTGAGATGAAAAGGCAGCTTTTAAAGACCTCTTCCTATGTTTGTAATGGTCAGTTATTGTTTGGAGTAAAACTAGGTCAATTATGGTTGGTTCAAAAAGAGGTAAAAATTATGTCTGGATTAATTCCAAAAGCCCTCCTCTGGCCCCCCACCCCCATTTTGTACAATGCAAATAATACAAAAGATGTATTTTCCCATTGATGGACAGTCTGCTGTAGGATGTCTTCTCAAAGCTCAATAATGACATGTCCCTGTTTCTAGTCCTAGATTAAGAGGAGTTCACTGCCAATGACTTTTACATTTAGTCTGTGTGGAGAGGGAAGTCAATGAGTTGCTTGCTTCACAGTTCATCTATATGAGTGCCCAGGCTCCAAGAACCTTATATCAAGATGGGTATCAGACTTTGTTTTGAGATTCAGCAAAACTAAACCAAAGTGAAAAGATAGGGAAAAGAGTAATCTTTTTAAATTATCTCCTTTAAAACATGTTCCTTACAATAATCTGTATTTATTCACAGGTTCTGTTGTTCTGAGGCAACAAGCATGTTGATAAATGATCTGGATTGTCTTGCTGTTAAATACAACTCCTTTACTTATCTCCCCAGATTGTTATGCATCTTTGTGCAGCAGAAAAACCTCCTGAAGTGCTGGGCAAGCCTCACACTAAAATCTGGAAAGCAATCAATCCCTGCAAGCATGTGTTTACGTATTCTTCACATGTGACTAAGAAACAAATTGTGGATCCATCCTGTGCTTTTACACAAGGGTTTAAGACACATAACACACACCCACTTCTGGGTAGAGCTTCCTTACAGAGTGTAAGTATAGAGGAAGTATTGACCAAGTAAGACTGGAGAGCCATTTTGTGTGTTACTCTGTCTGATATAGCCAGAACCAGATGCTACAAAGAATGACAGAAGAACCCTTCAGGAAGCACAGGCAGAATAATCTGCCTCCACTAAGATCTCCTGATCCTACTCACTAATTGTCAGAGATTAGCTTAAGCCCTGAAGCACTAGGTTTAATATCTCTTCCAAAAGTTTTATTTTCTTTAATTATGATAACTCTGGATATCCATGATATTGATATAATATCCAATCTCTTGATGAATCTGGTTAAGTATTTGGTCTCAACAACTTCCTTTGGCAATGAGTTCCACAATTTAATTACACGTAATATAAAAAGGTATTTCCTTTTATCAGTTTTGACTTGCCCACCTTTTAATTTCAGTGAATGCCTTGTTGTTCTTCCTTTCAGAGCCAGAGTGAAAGCCCCTGATCTGCATTCCCTGTGCCATTTTATATGATAACATTCATTAAATGTTTTCATTTTGCCTTTCATTTGTCCTTTTACAAGGGGAAAAACTTCTGTCTTTCCAATTGCTTTTCATATGACCACATTTCCATTTCTGTCATTTTTCTGTGAACTCTCACCAAGTCTATCTTATTGTTTTACATGACACAGTGTCTGGTGCTGCAAGAAGTATCTGAAGTATGCTCTATCATTTTTATATATAAAGGCATTATGTTTTACATGTTGTTTCCATTGTCTCCTCTATGCTTCTACAGCATCTGAATGCTGTTAGATTTTCGGTTTGGACCATGAGCAT
>NW_009953390.1:278732-299483 GCF_000747805.2 Chaetura pelagica | reverse complement strand
TATAGACTCTAATGCCTTGTAAGAGTAATTTCTCTTTTATCCTCTGATATGCTTTACTTCACATTTATCAGTGATACTTGCAGCTAATTTAGAGCTGGCTGTTCCTGACTAACTGAAGTGATTTTGGATGGGGTCCAGTCTCCTTAACTAAGGTGCTTAACCTGAGGCTGAATTGTAGGACCTTAGTGAGACAACCCTGTTCAGATAAGAGCCCAGTTTTCCTTCCTCAACTTATGGAGAGGGGTAAATGAAGTGAATGTCTCTGAAGTGAGACTCTGCCTAATTAAAGTGCTTACATTTAGATATGAATTAGGATTCTGCCTTTCTGTATATTTTGGTATGTTATTGCTCACTGCTCATCACTGATCCTCCATACATATTGAAAGCAAACTTTAGAATGAGACGTGGCTTCACCAGCAGTCTTTGACTTTTAAAGAAAAAGCTAGAAATCTCTGAGTAAAAACCTTTGCATTAGAGAAGAAATCCATAGCTATTTAATCCAGATTCTCTATAAAGGTAATTTAGAGAGAGATGGGTTGCATGCTAATCCAGACAGAAGTGGGAGGAACTGTGACTTTTCTTCACCCTTTGTGTTTCCCACAGAACACTTCATCATGTGCCCTGCAAGGGTGAGGAATTAGGGATGCTAATCTATTACTGACCAGGAGCATTTATGCTATGATAGCATCTGCTAATCAAAGTTGAGATCACGACCTGGTTTGTCTTTCTCATTCTACAACTCAAAAAAGGATTCTATGATTCTATGAACTTGGGCTAATGAAGCCAAGAAAAAAGAAGCATGGCAAGAAAACTCAAATATTAAGAAAGATGGAACATAAAATGGGCCAGATCTGGATGGGTGACTGAGTGAATCCTCAGTAAGTTTGTAGATGACACCAAGTTGGGTGGGAGTGTTGATCTGCTTGAGGGTAGGAAGGAGTTGCTACAGGGTTGGGGAGCAGTAGCTGGAAAGCTGCCCAGAGGAAAAGGAACTGGAAGTGTTAATTGACCACAGCTGAATATGAGCCAGCAGTGTGCCCAGGTGACCAAGAAGGCCAATGGCATCCTGGCTTCTACCAGAAATATTGTGACCAGCAGGACTAGGGAAGTGAATCTCCATCTGTACTCAGCACTGATGAGGCTGCACCTTGAATCCTGTGTTCAGTTTTGGGCCCCTCACTGCAAGAAGGACATTGAGGTGCTGGAGCAAGTGCAGAGAAGGGCAACAGCCAGTGATGTGGAAATATCTTGGGTGGCCTAAGATCTGGCCGGTTGTGATTTTGGGGTTGTCTGCAGATGTCTGGAAAGTTATGATGAACTTGTTTCTGAACAGATCTGGCGAGACTGACTTTTCATGCTTTTTATGCCACGGGCCCGTGAATGTCAGCGTTTGTAATTGGAACCATTGCATAACATTGTGAGTGAAATTCTGAAGCATAACCTTTGGAAGCAGATGGCTTTCATCATATGCACCATGTCATAACGCAGTAGTGGGTATGCCCTTCTATGCTGAATTCAACAATATATTGAATTAGAAAGGATTGTTTACTCATTTAGTGGTTTAGTAATAATCAGTAAAATCATGAAGAATAAGGAACTATACATTTGTTGATCTAATCTAGTCACTAGAGGATATTTATAGAGTTATTTGAGGGTGCTGTCACTTCCATTTTACTTCCAATTTTATCGCTCTTACTTGGGTTTGGAATATGCAAGTCCTGTCTTCCATTTTATACACACAAATGCCCAGGCAGACAGGTTGTTGCTTTAAAATGTCACTTCCATGAAGTATCACTTGAAAAAACTGCATGACTTAACTAAGTTGGAGAAATTTGTTCAAAAATATAAGGTCAAAAGAGCCCTACATGGCAGAACCTTGTTTGCCTGCTTCAGAATGCTTCAAAGGAATTACTTATTTGCTTACCACCAAAGCTAAGAATATGTGTCAAAACTGCTTAAGATAGGGTTCAGTTTTAATAAATGTGACCTTGAACCCTTCAAGGTGTTTAAGTCTGGGAACACTTACAGTACATCTGTTATTATTTTGGTTCAGCTGAGTTTATTGTTTTAATCAGCAATATTTCAAGAAAGCTGGAATAAAAGAATTATAAATACTAACTTGTTTTCCATGTTTACATTTCTGCCATTATGTAACTTTTTTCTCATGACTGAAGTTATGAGATGACTTGAGTTGTGGCAAAGTAACACCAAGAGTCAGGTCTGAGTATACTTCCTACAGGACTTTTCCTACAAAGTCATCTGATTGAGTAGCCCAGTAACAATATAAACAGAGAATAAAATCCAATTTGTATGAGTGATACAGCAAACGCAGGCTTGGAGCTTCCATTTTCTCCAGTTTGTAGCACCTGACCGAAGGAACATACAGGGAAGCTTGCTGGGGACAAATCAAATCTCTAAAAGTCAATGCATTTTTGCAGAGAGTTGGGTGTGTGAAACCTATTGCACTAGCAGGAGAAGAAGATGTCCTGGTTTATAAAAAATGTGTATTAGAAAGCTAGTTAATATAACAAGGAATGTGTGTCAGAGATCTCCTGATGGCTCATTGGCACACCCAGAGCATCCCACAGCTGGCAGACCAGACAGATTCTTGATCGATGAAGGACAGATTTCTCAGTGGTTTGACCCCAGTTATTGGGGTCTTTGCTCTTGTCCAATGCACCAGAGACTGGACTGAAAACAGAGTGGGGAAAATCCTGAATCCACTTAAACAGCAAAGTCCTATTGATTTCCTTACAGGGGCAATTCTTATCTCAGGAAAGATATGATGTAAGTATCTATTAAAAAAAAATAATAAAAAATGGTTGTGCTAATCAACACCTCTCTGTAACTAGAGGGATGATGAAAGAGAATACTCATTGCCTTTTATTTTACTTTTCCTAATTTTTCTCAGCACTTAAGTGCAAGTAAAAAAGTATTTTATAAATAACTGCTTAGGCAGAGAGGAGACAATGAGCCTTGTCAATTGTCCTGGGAGGATTACAGAGAGGTTGTCCAAGCAGCAAGGGATCAGGTTAGGAAAGCCAAATCCCTTCTAGAATTAAATCTTGCCAGGGATGTTAAGAACAATAAGAAAAGCTTTTTTAGGTATTTTACAGAGAAAAGGACATCCAAGGAGAGTGTAGGCCCTCTCCTGAAAGAAAGGGGCAAGGTAGCAACACAGAATATTGAGAAGGCTGAGGTCCTCAATGACTTCTTTCCTTCAGTCTTCTCTGGCAAGTGCTCCAACCTCAACACAAAGGCCACAGAAGATGAAAGCAGGGACTGGGAGAGTGAATTACCCCCCACCGTAGGTGTAGAGCAGGTTCGTGACCGTCTTAAGAACATGAAGGTGCATAAATCTATGGGATCTGATGGGATTAATCCACGGGTCCTGAGGGACCTGGCAGGTGAAATTGCTAAGCCTCTGTCCATCATATTTGAGAGGTCACGGCAACCTGGTGAGGTTCCCACTCATTGGAATAAAGGGAACATAGTCCCTATTTTTAAAAAGGGAAGAAAGGAAGACCCAGGAAACTACAGGCCTCTCAGTCTCACCTCTATACCTGGCAGGGTCATGGAGCAGATCCTCCTGGAAAGTCTGATAAGGCACATGGAAAATAAAGAGGTGATTGGTGACAGCCAACATGGCTTCACTAAGTGCAAGTCATGACTGACCAATCTCGTGGCCTTCTACAACAAGGCTACAGAGATGGTGGATGGTCGCAGAGCAACTGACATCATCTACCTAGATTTGTGCAAGGCGTTTGACACTGTCCCACATGACATCCTGGTCTCCGAACTGACAAGACATGGATTTGACAGATGGACCCCTCGGTGAATAAGAGATTGGTTGGATGGCTGCACCCTGAGAGTTGTGCCAAATGGAGGCAGGTGACAAGTGGTGTCCCTCGGGGATCAGTATTTGGATCAGTGCTGTTCAGCATCTTTGTTGGAAACATGGACAGTGGGATTGGGAGTATCCTCAGCAGGTTTGCTGATGATACCAAGCTGTGTGGTGTGGTTGACACCCTAGAGGGAAGGAACACCATCCAGAGGGGCAAGAAAACAGGGTGCAGGAACACCAGCAGCCGGAAAAATGACAAACAAAACAACTCCAACTCAACAACACACCAGCCAAAGAGGCCAGGAGAGGGCTTCCTGAGGAGCCATTTTATACTGAGCAGCATGAGCAGGAGAGCTGTGACTGGTGCTTGTGGGTCGCCTCACCCCCCCCACCTCCCCACAGGCACCGCTTCCCCACACTGCACTGCCACAGGCCCAGCCCGCAGCTGCGGGGGCCCGGCCAGTCTCAGGTCAGCCTGGTTCTAGGTCATTACTTTTATCTTGGTGTTGTCAAACCAGGACATGTGAGTAAAAAAAGCAAAAAAAAATAATAATATTTTTTTTTCTCTTCTGTTTTTAATAAAACAGGAGAAATTAATATGGCTTAAATGGCTTAGAACTGGAAGAGGGGAGATGCAGGTTAGACATTAGGAAGAAATTATTTGCTATGAGGGTGGTAAGACACTGGGACTGGTTTCCCAGGGAAAGCCCCATCCCTGGAAGTGTTCAAGGTCAGCTTGGATGCAACTCTGAGCAACCATTCTAGTGGGAGGTGTCCCTGCCCATGCAGGGGTGTTGGATCTAGATGATCTTTATGGTTCCTTCCAACCCAAACCATTCTATGATTCTATGAATATCATATGTGGATGATAATTAATTTGCTTTTATGACTGAAAAAAATGTTTAACTACAGAAACTGATATTAGATGTTTTGAAATACCTGTTTAAAGACAGCTGCCTGAACTGTTACTAATGTTTTTTTGTAAATTTTGTAATGATAAGGAAGTTTCAGAGGGATGGATGAAAATGTATTACAGTATCAGGTGGCCAAAATGTACTGGCCTGACACTGATCCCGAGAACAATTAGAATGGGACTTCAAAAAGGAAAACCTGTAGTATGTGTCAATCACAGTGAGTTTATGGATAAGTGATCAAACATAAGGATTGTTATGAGACATTTTTATTCCACAAGGAATTTGATGTCACATGGCATTTTGATGGAAGAAAAGAGAAAAAGATAAAATGATTCATAAGTTAACAGGTAGGTTTTAAAATACAATTGAAAACAGGCAAATCATCACTAGTGTATGTGTTTATCTTTGCAGAACCCTGTAGAGATAAGTCCTTGGCCTTTTTTCATTTCAAAACTCATGTTTGTAGCTTAAATGAAGATCTAAAACCACTCTTAAAAAAACAGAAGGAAAGTGCATAAAGATCATGGTAGAGATAAATGATGGTGAGATATTACTGGGGATGGGATTTGCCTGATGTCCCATCATTAGCAGCCATAGTGTCAAGTGTGTGATTTATGCTGGTTGTACAGTCCTGTAAAGTCGAAAGAGAGTTATTGGCACCTCCAGGGGACAATCCATCCCATGTTATTATCTAAACCAGATGTGAGAAAGTGCCCTCTAGAAGTACCTATGACTTTCCAAAAACTCAAAAAAGTACCTATGTGGTTAACATAAATGAAAGGCCAGACTTTGGGGTTGGTAAAAGGTAGGTGAGACAGATCTTACCCTGATACAGGCTTATGTGTATCACATAGTAAATCAAGTACAAGAAAATAATATGGGCTTTAACATAAAAAAAAATAAAAATAATAACATCCGCCATAGAAGAGAAGCAACTATATTTTGTAAAGAAGGGACTCTAAAAGACTTGAGTGTCATGGACATATAATTGAATGAAACCATGGGCAAAACAGGTAAGTGCTAACATATACATAATCAGAAAAAACAGTCAGGATGGGGACAACTTTTTTGCTTTTATAGCTAGCTGTGGTGTGACAGATTGTTGGGATATAGAGCTTAGTTCTGGTGTCTAGTCTCCAAAAAAACATTTTGAGAAATTGGAGAAGCAAAAGCCACAAGGAAGATTAGAGAACTATAGAGCAATTCAAGGGGTGCAACCTATTCAACTTACTGGATATAGCCTGTTATGATGGCTTGCTCATAGCCTTATACATACCTAAACTGTGAAAAACAGATCTGATGATAACCATGAAGAGTAACATTCATACAGTATGAATCAGGTGTTAAAAAGTGAAACAAAACAGATTCAGTTTAGACTTTCTTGATAAGAAAAGGAGGAAGCATGAAAGAGACATGCCATGATATGGCAGTGTGTATCCACATATTTTTACCCACAAGAATACACATGGTTGTCAATCTCTCACTGCTAAAACAGTGAATGGTAAGTCTGGAGTGAATGAATTTTGTTTCAATTTTTAACGCTTGACTCCTGCTGTGATTATCACTCTAAACAGACTGCAATTCTTGAGAGAGAAACTCTCATCAGAATTCAAACGCATCAAAGATACCCAACTAATCTGTCAATCAGCCAGGAGATTCAGAGTCAAAGAAAACTTGTTTCATCCACTCTGGCACTCATGGAATGACCTCTTTTAAGCAGTAGGTACTAACTCCACTACAGCTATTAGAAATGGAGTTAGTAATAAAAATGGGAAGACATATGGCATCTGTTAAGGAGACAATCAGGCTAGATGACCACAGAGGTATTTTGTGGCCATAGTATCTGCAAGGAGTAAGCAAACATGGGCTTTCCTGTTTATTCATGAACACAAGCGAATGTTATTCTTCTTGGCATGGTGACTTCAGTATTTTCTAAGGATTTTTGGCCTTCAGTGACCAAGCTATTAGATGTTAAGCTCCAGAGTAGCTTGTTGGATAAAGTGGTCTGGGATTGCTTAGACTTTTAAAAATTATTGTTATGACTGGGTATGTCCTCTCCAATTCATCCATTCTTGGCAAACCAAACCAAAGAGTGAAGAGAACTGAGGTTTATAATGTGGTCATGAGACTAGTTGGCTCACTGGGATGGTTTTGTGATGTGACGACAGTTAAGTAAAAGGCTTCCTTTATTCCTCATGCTAGCAACAGATAGATTGAGGATGGGTTTGATCCTGCAGGCAATCCTATCTAGCTTTTTACTTATTTGTCAAAATGCATCAGTCAACTATGGGGATGCTTTTGGTTTGTGACATAGAAGAGTGCAAGGAGACAATGCATTACTGTCTGAGATCATGAGATAATCATGACTTGTTAAGCCTGGTTGTTGTCTGTTTTATCCTTTAAGGCTGTGAATACAAATTAAACTTTTTGCAACATTAATACTTTTCAGTAGGTAATTTCCTGGGCAGCATGGACACGGGACTGCAACCTTCATCAGAGTTGGAAAGAATTTCTTATATCTTCAGTGTTCAGTCTAGTAACTACCTGTGTGAACACATCACTGCTATGTGGGAATAGATGCCAAAATATTCTTCAGATTTGCCTGTGAATGTAGGAAAATTGTGAAGAGCCTGCCAGGCTGGGCAAGAAATCCTGCTGGAAGGTGATGGAATTTTCTTTGAGAGCTCTCTGGGTAATGGGGCAAAGGTTGATCAACCCTTGGTTGCTTTAATTCTCCTGGGGGACTACACAGTCAGTTAGAAGATTCAGTTAAGAAAAATATATTCTAAAAGCAAGAATAAAAATTGAAAGAGACAGGAAAGTCATGAGGATCATGAGAAGATAGTGAGGAAGCCAGGCAAAAAGGTAATGTACATGTGGAGACTGTGGCTAGAAAAAAGATGGCACGGCTGGGAACTTCCTTTCCAATTCCTAGCTGCTGTCACAGCACTTTTGTGCTACTGACAGGAGGGATAATTTAAAGCAAACAACTTATGTTGGAAGATCAGATCAGCACGTCACTAGTTTGGGAGTGGCACATTGCAAATTTGGCCTGAAACTCCCTTTTCACATGTTTCCTATGTTGTGTAATATGCTTTGTAGTCTTAGCCAGAGATCTAGGGCTCTACATGTATACATCAAGAAACCATACTGATTCATATCAGACATTCATGAATGCAGACATATTTTATATATACGTGTCTTTCCTATAAATGAGTCAATCATACACTTCCTTGTAGATGTGCAATGTTGTTCTCAGATAAGCACAGTTACACAGCATGCCCTCAATTCCACACACATTTGTTGCACATTTGCTAGCAACTGTATTGAAAAATATGTTTGAAAAGCACAGTGTAGAATCAACTAGATTCGAGTTAGTATTTTGGCAATCAAATCACAGATGAGAGGGCAGTAAGTACAGGGCAGTGGCACTCAGCACATCTCTGTTTTTATTTTCATTGTAGTATCTTCAAGGCCAGGTGTGCTCTTTGTTTTTGGCACAAGCAGAGGGACACTTCTGTTTTTTCGATGTTGACCTTTTACTGTACTACACAAGTAGCCTCCCTTACCTTCTATTCTAGGTAGCTAGGACAGTTATACATACTACAAAGGTAAAGAAGAAAAGTTGTTAAGATCAGAGGCTGCTGAGGAAAGATTCTCCAAGAAGTATTTCTCATCACTGAGCTACTAGCATCAATGAGCTACTAAATTGCTATAGAAGTATTGCTAATTTGACTTCCTCTACATAAACAAGCCATCCTACTCTTTGAAGATCTCAACTAGATCTTTAATAGGTTCAGCTCACAATAATTCAGCTAAAAGCATTAGGTTAATTAATCTTATTTAAAAATCGGTGAAACAGAAGTTAATTAAAATGTAAACAATGGGCTGCATTGTTACTCACAGCTTCAGAAAAAAAGAATCTTTGAAATTCTTTGTATAATGGATTTTACCTGACTGCCCTCAGAGGAAAGAGCAGTTTTGCAACAGATCACATTACTGGACTAACCTTTCTTTCACTTTTAAATGAAATATGTTCTTTGCTTCTCCCAGTGCAGTGCAGCTGCACAAACTGGAGCCAGGCAAAGGCTGTCAGAGCCCTGTTTACCAGGGAGGTACCGGCTACTGGGAGGCTCCTGGACACGAAACGTTGCGAAGAGCTGCTGGAGTCCCCAAAGCAAGCAGAATGTGGCGTGTCTGAGAGCACCAGCAAGGGAGAAACAGATGACCTGGAAAGTCAGAAGGCATAAAAAAAATGTCAGTCAGTGAGAAATGATTAACACCCCAGCCAGTTTATGCCAAGGACAGAGGGTTCTCTCATGCATTCTTGTGCAGGACGGCTGTCAGCTGAAACATGCCAAGGAACAGAAGCAATCCTGTGTATCAGCCTGATCCAGAACTAACTGGACTGAGTCAAAAGATTCAGGGGGTTATGATTGAGCCCCCATTAAAGGATTAGGGAAAAAAAATATGCACCACAGCATTTCCCTTTGTGTTTTTCAGGATTAATCTTGTTATTCCTGCTCTTCAGAAATAAAAGAGAAAGAGAAAAAGAAAAAAAAAAAAAAAAAAAAAAAAAAAAAAAAAAAAAAAAAAAAAAAAAGAAAATATGTGTCAAATAGGTGGGGCAAAAAATCTGGAATTTATAAGCCTGAGGGGGGGAAAAGAACCTTGCCAAATTATCTTCTTGCCTCACCAATGAATTATTTAGTAAATATGTGTCTTTTATTTCAGTATAAGCTCAAAATATCTATGAAGGCATCAAAAGTAAAATTTAAACAATAAACCTTACAGTAGTAAAAATAACGTATGACCAGTCATGAGGATAAGAATGGATTTTATGTTTGGTTCTTTCCTTTGTGGTAGCTAGTAAGCCAACATAGATTAGCAGGGTATGTTATGCATATTACCTGAAATGGTCTTCTGGCCCACATCAAAAGCTGTGAGGGAAAAAACTGCAACTGACTGTTGTTCTTCACATAGAAAAGTGGTGTTTTCAGTAAAGACATAAATGGATTCACAGAACAGCTCTATTCTCCAGTGTCCCACTAATAATGATGTTTTGTAACTGCAAGTAAGAAATCAGCCTTAGGGACTTTCAGCAGCAAAAACATGCAATTATATGCAAGACAGGGTATGTTCTCATAAACTATTTTTTCTCTGCTACACACGCTGACATCACTTGTTTGTTTACATTCTGTTGGTTCAAGGTACAGTGCATGCATGAATGAATAATAATAGACAACTATTCTCATCAAAGCATGACCATCACGCTTCAAATTAATCGGCTGCACAGGAATGAAAAAAGAGAGGAGAAATTCAGTGACTTCTTGAACTACACTGTAATCCCCAGGATGGATTTCCTGGCTATGTGCTTGCAAATGACATTTTGGTCTCAGTATAACCTGTTATGGTCAACACAGCAGTTCTGACCCAACTATATTTCAGAGAGTGAGACAAAAGGCATGAAAGCTCATTCACTTCTAGACCTGGAGTGACTATAGCAAGCAGAGCAATTGAGGAAGTACTAAAACACAGCCAACTTCCTGCCAATTCTGTGAAACCTAATTAATGATTCAGTCCTGTCACACTTGTACCCCTTTTGTTTGCATTCCTGAAGAAATTGCTGTGACCAGTTTTCTTGAGCACACAGGTCTCAGGTACAGGTTTTATTTGGACTTGAAGGTAAGTGAACCAGACTACTCTTCCAGATGGCTCTGGCCTTAGTGTCCCATGCTGACAGCCAGCCATGATTTGGACTTGAGACATCAATGGTGTTAAGACTGTTGGAGAGATAGCAGGGTAGAGCTCAGACTGACTGTCTATAGTTAAGTGACCACACAGCACAAACCATAGTGATGAGGAAAGGTGGGCAGGCCTTTCAAAAAGGATTCACAAGGTGATACATTTTATAGCTGCAGAATGTGGATTGAGGAACGTACAGCAGGGACATGTAGTAAAACGAAACATTCATCCTGCCAGAAGGATAAGCTGTATGGCTCACAGAAAGGATGTCCACTGGCAATCCCAAAGTTGTAGTGCTAAAGATGAGTTATCAGGTCCTTTCTATTTTGAGGAAGAAATATCATGTTGCAAGACAAAATATATGGTGCATCCTTTCCTGAAAAGAGTAATAGATTTGCACATGGCACTTAATAGTTTATGGACCATCTGTGGCTGTGGAAAGACAGTGTGAAGAACTAGAGTATTTGGATCTTTTCCCTGATGACTGAAAAACTGTGCTCTTTTGCAAAGAAGGTGAAGAAGGAAGAGTGCACATATGAGACATAAATGCATGAAACCTAAAGGTTTCCCAAAGTAAATTATATGTAAAATTATTTTTTCCCATCCATTGGGATGAAGACAAAAAAAAATATTGTGGATGATATATCCTAGAAGAGTCTTATGTGCATGGCCAAATTAAATTCTGAGAAAACAAGGGTCTTCTAGGTCCTCAAATCCTGTTAATCTTGTTTATCTGAATTCAACAAGGTTTCCCTTAATCTGAGTTCTCCAGAAATGCCAATAATGATGGCAGACTTCTGGGTGAACCCTTCTGCTAAGAGGGTCATAGCTTTTCACCCTAGGGCTGTTGGTAATTGAGCAGGGCAACTATCTTAAACAATGTATGTACACATATCATAGGAATATATATGTATATATAGATATGATGTGTATTGTTAAATGTAGTTTTTGACATCTATGGTGTGTTTGATGGGACCAAGTCCACTGTCAAGTTCACACTTGGGGATGAGTGGTAGATGTGCTGGAGAGTAGGGTTGCTGTTCAGAGAGATATTGACATATTGGAGAAATGGACTGATAAGACTCATGAGTAAAACAACAAAAAATGCTAAGTCATCATCTGGGAGGGAATAAGCCCATGTAACAGTTCAGGCTGGAGACCAGCTGGCTTTGCAGAAAAGGACCTGGGGGTCCTGGTGGACAATAAATTGAACATGAGACATCAATATATCCTTGAAGCACAGAAAACCAATGACATCCTGATCAGCAAAAGTAACACTGTAGCAAACAGACTGAGCAAAGTCATTGTTCTGCTCTACTTGGCACTTATGGTACTCCATCTGGAGTGCTTTGTCTGAGTTCTTCAGGACAAGAAAGACTCCAGCAAATTGGAATGAGTGCACTGGATGCCATTAAGGTCATAGAATCATAGAATCATAGAATCATAGAATCATAGAATCATAGAATCATAGAATCATAGAATCATAGAATCATAGAATCATAGAATCATAGAATCATAGAATCATAGAATCATAGAATCATAGAATCATAGAATCTTAGGGGCTGGAAGGGACCTGAGAGATCATCTAGTCCAACCCCCCTGCCAGAGCAGGGTCACCTAGAGTACATCACACAGGAACTCATCCAGGTGGGTTTTGAATGTCTCCAGTGAGGGAGACTCCACAACCTCCCTGGGCAGTCTGTTCCAGTGCTCTGTCACTCTTACAGTAAAAAAATTTTTTCGGATATTCACCTTGAACCTCCTATGCTCCAATTTACACCCATTACCCCTTGTCCTATCACTGGTCATCACTGA
Source organism: Chaetura pelagica (assembly GCF_000747805.2). NCBI lineage: Eukaryota > Metazoa > Chordata > Aves > Apodiformes > Apodidae > Chaetura > Chaetura pelagica. Next base: position 287,165 of record NW_009953390.1, on the reverse strand, counting down.
GAAAAGCCTAACTCCGTCCCCCTGACACTCACCCCTTACATATTTGTAAACATTGATGAGGTCACCCCTCAGTCTCCTTTTCTCCAAGCTAAAGAGACCCAGCTCCCTCAGCCTTTCCTCATAAGGGAGATGTTCCACTCCCCTAATCATCTTCGTAGCTCTGCGCTGGACTCTTTCGAGCAGTTCCCTGTCCTTTTTGAACTGAGGGGCCCAGAACTGGACACAATACTCCAGATGTGGCCTCACCAATGCAGAATAGAGGGGGAGGAGAACCTCTCTTGACCTACTAACCACACCCTTTCTAATGCACCCCAGGATGCCATTGGCCTTCTTGGCCACAAGGGCACATTGCTGGCTCATGGTCATCCTCCTGTCTACCAGGACCCCCAGGTCTCTTTCACCTACACTACTCTCCAGCAGTTCAGCCCCCAACCTGTACTGGGACATGGTGTTGTTCTTCCCCAAATGTAAAACTCTGCACTTCCCCTTGTTGAATTTCATCATGTTTCTCCCCGCCCAACTCTCCAACCTATCTAAGTCTCTCTGAATGGCAGCACAGCCTTCTGGTGTGTCAGCCACTCCTCCCAGCTTAGTGTCATCAGCAAACTTGCTGAGGGTACATTCTATACCCTCATCCAGGTCGTTGATGAAGATGTTGAACAACACCGGTCCCAGTACCGACCCCTGTGGGACTCCACTAGTCACACACCTCCAACCAGATTCTGCCCCATTGACTACAACTCTCTGACTCCTTCCTTTCAACCAGTTCCTAATCCACCTCACTTCCTGGTCACCAAACCCATACCTGATCAACTTTTCTACAAGGATGCTGTGGGAGACGGTGTCAAATGCTTTACTGAAATCAAGATAAACCACATCTACCGCTCTACCATCATCTATCCACCTAGTAATTTCCTCATAGAAGGCTATGAGGTTAGTCAAACATGATTTACCCTTGATAAAACCATGTTGACTGCTCTTGATGACCCCCATGTCCTTGATGTGACTGGAGATAGTGCCAAGAACAAGTTGTTCCATCACCTTTCCAGGGATGGAGGTGAGGCTGACCGGTCTATAGTTACCCGGGTCCTCCTTCTTTCCCTTCTTGTAGACTGGTGTGACATTTGCTATCCTTAGGTAAGAAGGGGTTGAAGAAAGGATGCACAGGATTGGCTGAGGGAGTTGGGCTTGTTCAGCCTTCAGAAGAGAAGACAAAAGGGAGACCTCACTACTGTCTTCAACTACTTCACATAGACATGGTAACAGGGCACTTCTTGGAGTTCCGAAGTGAGAGAATGAGGCAGAAAAGACATGAGTTGCAATACAGGGAAATTCCTGTTGAATATTAGTGAAATAATATCACCATGACAGTGGTCACACAGGTTGTCCAAAGAAACTGCAAACCCTTTGCCTTTGAAAGTGTTTGAGGCTCAGCTAGACACAGCAATATGATCTATCTTACCCTAATTAGAAAAAGGAGTTGGATTAGGTGATCTCCTGAGGTCTTTCCCAACCTAAATTATTCTGTGATGTGTGGTTCTGTGGCTGTGTAGTGTTACACAGGTTGGTCAGTGTGGAATTAGAATGCAAAAGTCACTCATGGAACACTGTAAACAATAAAGTCTTGTGACAAAAGGCTTATACTGGACAAAGAGATATACTAAGCTCATTTCTGTGTCTATCAGCTTGCAAAACCTGCCTTTATTAATAATTATAGTGGTAATAATATAATTTATGCAAGTCATAGTGTTTTCCACTCTTGTGACATAAAAAGAGACTGTTTCACTTCTGTGAGAACTCTTGTCACCAATTACTCTGTCTTAGACGACTAAGATAATATTTGGTAAAGAGAAACACAACCCAGCTCTCTCACAGGAGCTAGCTGATCACTGCAAAACAAAGTTGTCATAATCTTACCTGTAACTTTTTTTGGTCCACAACAATTTTTTTTTTTCCCATCCCTATTCTGCAGGTATGTCTGTCTTTAGTAAACTTTGCTTTCACTGAAATCCAGCTCATTTTTTTTGCGATAGTGAATTGAAAAATACTTGCAAGTACAGATTCTTTATGAAAGAACTGTGGTGTTTATGTTTGCACACAGAGCTTAACACATCAGGGTTCAGGATGTGATCAGTACCTCTGCTGTGATTCAAGTGGTAACATGATTAAATAGACAAAAAAGAAGTGAATGGAAAGCATTAGAAAATATCAGCAAGCTGTGTTCAGACATAGAATTTCACTTTCTTTTTAGAACGTTAAGGTAAAGAAGTATCAGACAACATTACAAGTATTAACTGTTAAATATAGTTTTTAACACTTTCTTCAGATTCATTGGTCAGGAAAGCAGACACAGATAGGAGCAAGGAGCTTTCTCCCATACTTCATAGGGCAGAAAAACCATCAGTTCTGCAGGTGTAGCCATCAAGAGGATGGTAAGTACATCTCAGTCTCAAAGTTCCTTGGGCACTATAAATTATTTTTTTCAGTCATCAGCAAACAGAAAAAATAACCAGAAGTATATGTAATTGAAAAAAACCAACACTTTTATACTCACAATAACAAATAAACCCTTTTCTCAGTGGGCTACAACACTTGGTGCCAAAATACAATTGTCTTACTCTTTGAAACTTTACTTAACTCAAATCTAATACAAGTGAAATGGAATAATTGTCTCATTTTACAATGACGTATTTAGGATGTAACCCCCCTGCCCTTGGAAAATCTATTGGTCAGTGCTGAACTAGTTTTATGTAAAGAAATAAATTACAATTACACCAAAGTAATTGCTTTACCCTTGTTTCAGCTCTGCAAGAGCTTTTCAACTCTTTTAATTCATCCAACCTGACAACAGCCAGTGAATGATCCCAGATGAGTGAGCTATTTTACTGTCATTTCTGTAGCTAATAGAGGGAATGAAAGTTAGTTATGCAGATCTGACTTATAGTCTTGACATATGATCAAGTATAAATAATGATAAGGCTGCTGGAGAGAGGCTTTTGGCTTTAGATCATATACCTGACCCAGACAATTCAAACCTTTTAAAATGAGCTTTTCTTCTCATGTAGAGATGCTTTCCCTGTAAGACTTCTGGCTCTGGTCCAGAAAGAATCAGAAATGAGCCATGCCAGAGAAAAAAATGTCCTGAAGAGTCGAAAATATCAGACTAAGACTAGCTTCAGAACAGATTAAAGGATGGATGAATTTTCCATGTATGAATGATCAGGACAGCAGATGGGGATTGCATTTCTTCTAGGGTGAACCAAAACGAATGCTTCTTAAATACAGATTGCGTATCAAATACACCGCCAGACCTTGAATAGGATGCGCAATATGTATGTAAATGGTATGAAGTGTATCTTGGAAATATAAGGCTAAGGCACAGTCTCTCAACAGATTCAATTGCGCAAATCAGTAAGTGAAAGCCAAGCAATTGTGAAGCATGAAAATATCTGGCACCACATTTGTTAACATGCAAGCTGGGAGTCAGATCAGGGTTTGATTGCTGCAGCTACACAGATCATTCTTCTATTTCTCTGTTCTTGCCTTTATTCCAGCTCCTGTCTTGTCATTACAAAAAGTTTTCCCTGTCTGTTTTGCCATCCCTTTTTGTAAAACAGTCATACTCCTGTATGGACAAGAGAACTACTGCTTTTCAAGATTTTTGTGATTATTTGAATGACTTGTCAATTCAGCTTCATATAGGAGATATGCTGCATATCTTTGTTAAATATCAGACTTGATGCGTACTTTCTCTTTTATTTGTAATCTTTATGTCAGATTGAAATGTCAAGAAGTGTTTCAAGACATTGCTAAGTCTCAGTGGTTTTCCTTGGACGTATGCAAAGAGCTTATTATGATCCAGTTCAAGTTTGAATCTGAGGGGGAGCAATTTAGTGATGGAAAGTCTTGTAAAGCACCTCGTGAGAATATTGCTTACATGCCAGGGAGGTTTGGAAGCTGTCAGAGAGATGGTCTCTTACAGATCATGTAAAGAGAAGTTAGAACAAGGACATGGAAGGACATTGAGTTGAGAAGTAGCTGTATGGCTGGAGACTTATTTAGAGTGCAAGTTGGCAGAGGAAGGTGAGAGGAGAAAGAAAGAGTCCTTGATTCCTTAGGAAGCTCCACATCAGATAGTAACAGAAGAGTGAGAAGGAGGCAGGGAGTGAGTGCAGATGCCCATTTTGCTCACATCTCTGTGGTTGTTTCTCTGCATAACAAGTGTTTGGTATCTGGTACTCCCTGAAGTCTCTCAGTCTGTTCTGTGTATCTGCAAATACAAAGCATTGCCCCAACATTGAGGATCTGGCATGGATGGGATGTGAGAATGCCACTTCTGTGAGGAAGTGACAAGCAGAAATCACGAAAGCAGGGAGGTCCAGCAACAGGAAGAAGACAGCACGCATGCCTGCTTTGGTAGGACTCCAACATTGCAAATTTCTGGCACAGAGAGCTCTTCCTAGCCTCTGTGCCTGAATGGCAGCACTTTGGGACTGAAGTAAGGCAATGTAAGAATAATGATAAATAAATAAATAAATAAGCCTTTTAAGGGAGTTCTGTGTGTGTGGAATAGCAAATGGTCAAAAATGTGTTACAGTGTCACATGTGGTGTGAAGCATGTACACAATGCTGGGTGACTTTAGAGGAAAGTGCTGAGTCCCATCAGACCTGCTGCTAAAAGCATGTCTGTCTGCAAGAACATCAGTTCTTATTTGAATGATAAATAGATAAGGAAAGATCAGCTTCTGTGCAGAAGCATGATGTGGGCCATATGGGCACCACACAATGGAAGAGAAAATAGGGAACAAGACATACAGAACAGAAACAGAAGAAGATATGGAAGACAAAAAAGACAGGTGATAGTAAAGCAGGGGGCATTACCCTCCCAATAGCCTGCATGGGTAGAGACACTAAAGAGATCCTAGGGCATAGATGGTGACTTTTTCCTTGATTTATTACTAGAAAGTGGGACAGTGGGTAAATGCTGAGGGTTGAGAGATAGAATAGATGTGGTGACTGAAGAAACTAAGTGGCTACCACTCCAAAAGAAATGAGGGGTGGGTGAAAGGGGAGGGTATCAGCGCCCTGATGAAGGAAAGGGAGCAAGGGAGAGGGAGAAGTGCTGTTAGACTTACAGCAGCTGCTACTGGATGGAAAAAAAAATCCCCAAACAGGTGTGAATCAACTTCTGGGGAAAGTCCTGAAAAAATACAATAAATTTTCCTTCAGTCTATAGCTTTGGGTCAGCCATCCCCTCTGTAACTGAACTTGAGTGGGCTAGGGGATGCTAGCATTCATTAAGCAGCTGGAAATGAGAAGGGATTTTGTGTAAAGGGTGAGTGAATTTTGATTCAGACAGGGATACCACAGTGCTAGGATGCTGTGCAGAGAAAAGCAATTGTTTTGTAGCTGCCCAAGTGAGTAAGAAATAGGGGTCTGATCTGAACATTCCCTCCAGAATTACCTAATAGGAGCTTTATGCAATGTGTTTGGGAATGGGCCCATCATACATTTGTGCAACTCTTATTCCCAGGGCATGGGGAGTTCTTGGTGTATATAGCAGCTTGTTTGTAAATGGATAGATTATCAATGTAAGGGACTTCTCTATCATTTACACTGTGAATAAAGCAGAAAGAATGATGAGGTTTCTAATAGTTAAATCCAGATGCCTTCCTCAAACTCTTTCTACGGCCTTAACTTTCTGGAGCTAGCTAGCTATCACATGCCAGTCAGACACTTTCCAGCATGAGTCACTCTGGTTTCCAAATTTGTCGTTCCCAAATAAAAACGAAAAATTCCAAATGTCTTACATTTTTCTATAGAAAAAGGGGATGGAACATCAAGTGCATATAGTCTAATAATTGTTTTCTACTTCCTTTAACATCCCTAGTCTAGACAAGAGGTACTATGATGAACCTTGCCTTTGCTGCCAATACCAACAGCACTTTGTGGTCTTGTTACCTCACGTCTGGCTAATTCCCAGGGACAGTCATAGCTAACAAGTAGCACTTTCAATGGTCATTCCAGCAATTCATTTGGGCTACTCTTTCAAACAGCATGGAGAATTCTTAAGAGAGAAGGTCTTTTGTACTGAGTAATGTTTCACTTGCTGTGCTTAAATGAGAAGGGCAGTCAGATTGTAAAGATTTATATAAATGAGAGCATTGTACACTCAAAAGGAGATCGGTATGTTTGATCTCAGCTGTTATTGATTTACCTTTTACGCATGATAACATTCATTAGGCAGGATAAGTAAAGGCTGGTGTGTTTCATTTCAATTATCAGCAGTTAAAATACAGACATTACACAGGGTGGAGCTTCAGTCTAGTTTCAGTGGGCTGATGTGTTAAAACATTTTCCTACCAAGCCATTACATGGGATGTCAAGACTTTTTTTGCATCCTTTCCTGTATCCTCCCCACTCCACCTCTTTTTATTTTTTATGTCTTTTTCATTGTTGTTAAATATTTTTGTTTCTGGTCAAAGGAACTGTTCTACTACTTGAAAATTCCTGGTAACTTTGCCACTCTCTTGTAATATGTGACGCACAACAGCTCTGGTAAGGAGTTGATCATCCTGCCTGATGCCACCAGGCACCGGTGTCCCAAAAGGTTAATATTAGAGAAACCTCTTTGAGATGACCCTTCTCTGAGCAGCAGTAGATCTAGAGGACCTCTAGGTGTGCCTTCCTACCTCAGCTGCTCTGATTGCCTGAGCATCTGCAGAGCAGTCAGTCTCCCTCTCTTCCTTACAATGTAGGTACAGTATAAAGCTATTACACTGTGCTGTCCTAGAGCACTAAGTACTTTCAAAATACACTTCTGTTGTTTCAGAGGGAAACTAAGAGTAACAACAACAAATGACAAAAATAATATCTCTTCAGAAGTAATTACTTTCTCACTACTAGCTTCACAAGCCTAGAATGACTTAGATTTAGATATGTAATTGGAAATTTCCAGAGCTAAGTGAGTTGACCATTGCCCCAAATATTTTCATTTCTGAATTGAATTAGTGAATGCCTCTCCAAACATTATTTTTACCATTGGATAATGTTTTTAAAACATTAATAAATTCCCATAATAAAACCTTAAGCAAAGCACTTCATGTTAGATGATTTGGTATAAAACACATTTTATTCTTACTTATCCCCTTGCTGAAATGTCTGAATATGAAATACACTTGTACATACCTGCAGGCACATTTGTGAAAAGACTCCATTAACTTTAGGTTATAAATTTTCAGACTTGCTGAATATCCACAGCTCCTGTTGGTCTGTGTTGAAAAGATGAATACTCACTTCAATAAAAAATAATTTTTCAAGCTTCAAAATATTTGAAAATTTTGAGCTTTTATATTTATGGCATATCCAAATTACTTTGATAGCATAGGGATGACCTAAGATATTAGCATCAGCTTAAAATTTTGAATAGAGATATGTTTCATTAGACCTGTGGAAAGTAATATGCTGTGTGCGCCACATCATGTAGCTGGTGTCTGAAAGTGCTAAAATAATACAGAACTGTAAAATATTACAAGCAATGACTTGTACTTTAACTTAGAGCTGTAGTTACTGAAAGCACAATCTTTCCTTGATTATTTTGCCAGATAGAGAGATGGAAGAGCTTATAATAAGGATTTGCACTGATGAAAAATACCCTGACCTTATCTCAATGCACTTTATAAAAAGAAGCCATTAGAAACATATGCTCTTCTCATCTTGAGAGGAGGCAGAAACTCACAGGCATTCCTTACCAGGCTCCTTTTCTTATGCATCTGCTTTTATAACTCCTTTTCAGTTTATTCTTGGCATTGTGGCAGAGAGCTGGTGACAGCAAATTCTGCCTCAGTTGAGCTTCCAATTCTTTAGACAGAGCCAAGCAACAACAGCTTTTTCATACAAGAAAGGTTATGATGGTGTGCACAGACCTGGAGGTGGTAGCTATTTTGGCAGTGAGCAAGCTCATAATATATTTGGCCCTTAGTGTGCCCTTTCGACTCTCAGCAGTCCATGCTGTTCAAACAGTTCTGGGTGGGGAGTAACAGCCTGCCCCCTTCACATCCTGGTCATTTCACCTGCTCCCAGGTCACAGAAACCAGATGTTGTGTCAGGTCCATGCAACTTCTCTCTAAGGGCAGAGCTTTCATTAAAAAGACACAAAGTATCAGGTTTTCACACCCTTCCCCCCACCCCCAGATACATTATACCACTGTTGGCTATTGTGTACCTGATTTCTAGTAAGAATTTGTCAGTTGTTTTTATACATCTTATTTCATTATGACATTTTCTGTTTAATTTATCTGCTCATGACCACAAATCTCTTATATCTTTATATGGAGATAACATCACCTCTTTAAAGCTCTATGGGATCTGGTCTCCAAGAAGTATGATGTATCCTGGATTTTTATATATATATATATATATATATATATATTT
>NW_009953390.1:275795-278350 GCF_000747805.2 Chaetura pelagica | reverse complement strand
ATATATATAATTTTATTTTTTTTGTGGGAAAGGGAAGTATAGAAGAAAGGTAACAGTATGATTTGTAGAATTTACTGTACTGTGTTGTCATGCCATATACCATCATGTCAAGAAAGAATTCTGACTGATGAGCAAAATTACACTATGGGAAGGAATGGCTAAAGTGGGAGTCTTTCAGTTAGTGAGGACTGGCATTTGTAGGAGATAGTAATGCTTTTGCTTGAAGAAACTATGGCATTAGGAGAAAGAACTAAATATTCAATATTTTTATTGGTGATATGTGCAACATATGTTGTTTAGCACTGGTGATAAACAGATTTGAACAGGGCAGGACATGCTCAGGGCTTGACTTTTTACCTCAGACACCTTAGCTCCAGGGAAAGACAGTCTCTGGGAATTTTCCCATAATGACATATAAGCTTTGTTTTCATGTTTCTGCCTGGATGCTACAGCCTTCTGGGAAAAGCATCAGGGAGAAAGTTTTGCAATTCTCTTTTCACTGAAGCTTTTTGATCCTTGGGGTGATGTCGAGCTCCAGTGAGGTGAGGCAGTTTTCCAATGGCGTGGACTGGCAGGCTGGAAAGATGACTAGTGCTTTTGTAAACTTGTTTTCCAAACGGGTCAATTTTTTGCCAACCTTTTTTCCCTGTCCTTTAGACCTCTGGTGTGCCAGTTCACACACTGAGTTAGTTTCATCTGTGCTGGGCAAACTTTTTGCCATGCAGCTTATGATAGCTGTAGGGCACCAAGGGTCTCCTGCATTCAACTACTATATGAGGTGAAACAGCCTTAGTGTGAATGGTCTTTTGTCTGTCCCTTCTGCAGTGCACAGGAGAATCAGAGAGGTTTATTTTCTGGTTGGGCAGTTATTTATTTTTGTTGAGTCTCTGTCACATATGTTGTGCAATTGCCTTTCTGGCCTTCTTCCCCCTTTTCCAGTTTGTACTTCAATGGAAGTCTTGGCACATCCTGACAATGTGATGGTGTTTATTACTCATGAGCACATTGTCTGACTTTTGATAGAATGTCAGCACTTCTTTGATCAGGTTCCTTCTGCCTGAATTAATCAGGGGAGGAGTGACACACTACTCTGTAGGCCTTGGCTGGCCTTTAGCCTTGTATCTTTGCAAGGAGATTGATCGTGCTATTGAACTGGTGTTAAGTCATGAGGAACTGGGAGGGTGCAGTGAGAGGAGATCCTGATTTTCTCTTGCTCTGTGTTTACTTTAGCTGTCCAGCAAAGACCAGACCATGTACAACCTCCAGCAGTTCTCCTGATCCGTGATATCAGATTGCAGGCCTGTATCCTGCCCCAGTAAATGTATTTTTTTCCTTTACAATGGAGTATCCAATCACAGGGAGAAACAGCAGAAAAAGGGCTGGTTGGGTGCACGTCTTTCCCTTTCTACAGTAATTTTTATCTGTTTTTCCTATTTCTTTTTCCCCTCCAGGAATTTGTATTGTAGGTTTAAAAACAGCTGTGATGTATTCTTGAAAATTTTGTTTTGGATCAAGGAAAACTAGCTGTTTTGAAAAGCTGTCAATGTAAATTACTTTACAGTAGGATTGCTGTAGGTTGTATTTATTTCAGACATTTAACTTTTATATATGACTAGTGTCAAGTTATTAAACAGTGGGTTCATGAGCTTGTTTATTTTTTTGCACATGGGCAACTGTGTTTGAAGTGGTTATTCTTCCAAAATTGCAGCATTTTCTTGTTTCCCATGTGTTTTCTATAGTCTTGTTATTTAGAGAAATTATTTTACAAAGCAAACTTAGCCTATTTCTTTGTTTCATGTTTCTCTGATGGTGAAGGAAAAACATGGATATATATACCTGCTGGTGCACACCTGTGTGTAGGCAGGATTATGGCAGAGATGGTGAATGAAGAAAGTGTTGCAGTCCTTTGGCTCTTTCACTAGTACAAATCTGTAGACAGCACCTATTTGGTTTTATATTCAGGCAGGCTTGTTTCTTCTCATTGTGTGGTTTCTCTGAGCTGGGAAAATTTGGGAAAGGGCTTCACATGTCCAGGCTATTTAATATCGCTAGAAAAATATCTTGTTGGTTATCAGGTGGTAAATCCAGAGGGCGGGAAAATGGCAGTCACATTTCTAATTAATTATTAAAATATGTATATAATTTTTTCAAAAATTGAATCCAGACTAGACCTGGTGATGAAAACTTGTTCTAAATCTTCTCTAGGTGAAATCTGTTAGCTAACCTCTCTCTTCCTCTAACCTTTTATTATTTAAAACAGTTTTTTGTTTTTTTCAACTCTCAAAGTTTAGTATTAAATTACTTCAGAAATTGAGACATCCCTAATGTCAGACTTTCTTTTCTGCCCTTATCTCCGTTATCCCTAAGTTCATATGTCCTAATGACAGCAACGTTGCCAGAATCTGGCTTCTTTTTCCTCTACCTCTGCAATAATCTATTCACATCTTAATCAGTTTGCATCTCATCTATCCAACTGCTTGTTTAGTGGAATTTTAAGTTCTTTCTTTCTAATCTTCTGCAGTGAAGCTGGTTGCATAACAGGGAAAAAAAAAAAA
>NW_009953390.1:273693-275744 GCF_000747805.2 Chaetura pelagica | reverse complement strand
AAAAAAAAAAAAAAAAAAAAAAAAAACAAAAAAAAAAAAAAAAAAAAAAAAAAAAAAAAAAAAGACCAGACTTCTGTCTGGTCTAAATCAATAAAACCTCAGTGATCCCACTGTTGGCACTAGAATGATGCTGATTTTACCTCAGTCTAGAATATCTGGCCCAGAGTATGTTACAATTCTTCTTTGCATTTTGATAACAGCTACATAGAAAAGTTTCCTGTTCATTATTTATGTACATTTTGAAATGGATTTTTGTTAGTATCTGTTCAGTGAACAGTGACTTTCAGTATATATTCACCTAGAAACAGGGACATTAGTATGCAGAAAGAAAGAATATTTATTGCTCATTATTCCTAAATTGTTTGTTTTCTCCTGCTTGAACAGTTTCAGTCATGACCCAGAGCTAGCTGGCTACTACTCATAAATAACTAATAGCCAGTATTCTGTGTACATGATGGAAAGAGATTTACATAAATTATGGGACAATTAGCTATGGCAAATTCTCAGAATGAGAGAGGTACTTGCCAATGATTCACTGACAGAAAAATACAGCTGAAGTCTTCAGATACTTTATTCACAAAGACTGTTTTGTCCAGTTCTTTCCCAGAAAACCTGACTGCTAAAAATAGGCTTAGCTTTTTTCTAGACCAGCTGCTTGTACCACTATCCAGCTCTTCTGTTCCAAATTTCTTTTTTGATTTTGGATGTCTCTATTCATATTTGGATGTTCTCTGTTCCCCAGGTCCTCCTCCATTTACTCACTCTGAGGTTTTCAAGGGAGTGATATCTTGGCGTTTTAATGAAGAGAAGGATAGTGTTGACATTTGCCCCATGTCAGGTATCATAGAACAGTTGAGGTATGAAGACACTTCTGCAGATTGCCTAGTCCAAACCATTTGCTTAGAGCAGGGTCAACTAGAGTATATATGTGTATGTATTTTACTGTCTGGAAATAGAATAGGTTGTGGTATTTCCACACCAGTTTGAGTATAGAGGAATGCATTGTACTTTGGCTGCCTTCACATTGTAAATGCTGTTAATACAACACAGCTCTTGGTTTATCTGTCCCAGTCTGCTCTCAACAAACCAGGCCCTACCAGAAGCACTAAGGGTGCTCTGCACTGCCCACTCCCACAGTGGAACCGTGGCACTAGAGCAAGACTGCTGTGGGTGCTCAGCAAGCCTGTGTGCCCAAGCACAGCGCCATAGTCTGTCAGGCAGACATGGCCTGAAGATGCTGGATGGTCACTCAAATTGCAAGCTCCCAAGTCTTTTTGAATGCTGAGCAGTGTATGTCCACCTCATATTATCCTATGCACTTTAGGAAGGGTTCAATGGCTACATATATTTTAACAATATACATACAAATGCACTTGGTGCACAGATATTCTGGGACCAGCCTTTTAAGAGAGTATACTTAGGCTCTATTTTTGAAACTGCAATTCAATGGATAGTTAATTGCTGGCCCAGCTGATGCCTCTTACTTATCTCACTTCCCAAATTAAGGCACAATCAGTGTCTAAGTGCCATTATTTGCACATGAACTTGATTACAGATGCAAAATATAGAAAGAAAAACCATAAAAATCCATGATACTGTGTTTTCCTGCATGCTTTATATTGGATAATTGAAGCTATCTTTGGCAAGGTTACTTCTGGATCTTCTGGAGAATATGATATTTAGCAAGAACATTAAAAACAAAGCCTTCACAGATGCTCACAGAAAATAAGCAAAGCAAAACAAAATCCCCACTGTTACTTTTATTTCCTATCACCACTGAAGAAGAAAGAAAATAGAGTATTAAAGCAGGCTAATCTGGAATCCTGCCTAGACTAGCAAGTTTGGCAGCTGGCATATTTCATGTTTCATTAACACTAAATGAGCAAATCTCAAATCTTGATAAAAATTCTGCATTTTAAAATGGAATTCTCTTACAAGTCTCCCATTTACAAACTGATAGAATATGGTCAAATCACTGGATATGCTTAATGAGCGCAATGTCTTGGATTAAGGTGGATGGATGTATAAAGAGGGCCTAGATTTCAGAGAAC
>NW_009953390.1:264917-273660 GCF_000747805.2 Chaetura pelagica | reverse complement strand
TTCTCTCTCCTTCTCCCAGAGATCACTTTGCTGCTCTTCTGTCTGATGCTTAGGTTCACTTGCTTGACTGATTTTTAAGAATTATATGCAGTGGTGTTGGAACTGGTTGTATCTTTGGTTTAGGAAGAAGTAGAAATAATAGCAAGAGTTAAATTTGCTTTCCATTTTCCATTTTCACCATCTTCTTCAGTTGCCATGGGCTGTAATTGACTGATTAACTTCCACCTTGGATATTACTTGAAGTTTCTTTTCCTGTTTCAAGTTAAAGTTGCTCAAAAAGATGTCAAAGGTGTCTTAGTGTTTTCTGATTGATAATAACATGTTATACAGACTTTTCACTAAGTACCTGTACTGTGTCTAAGCTTTGGTCAAATCGTTTTATCTGGCAGGCATTGAAAGTGAGATCCAAAATGAATGACTATTGCTATCTGTCGTGAGCCGATGTAAAAAAGAACCCAACCCAACCCAACCCAATTTGTTATTGTCTCCCAGAAACACTGTTTTCACATTCATCAGCGGCCAGTGCCAGCATCTCTGAAGACTCCATGTGCATCAATCGTGGTCCAGGCTGAACCTGCAGCATCTGTGTGGGACTGTCCCTGGGACAAATCGTTATGCCTCTCAGGGGAGGTGAGCGTGAAGCCCTGTCTTGTGCTCTCACAGCATCACAGAATCATCATGGTTAGAAGGGACCTCTGAAATCACCAAGTCCAACCATCAACACACACACACACACACACACAAATTCTTCCCAACTTGGATACAAGAATAGTGAAGGGAGACACTGTTAAATGCCCTGCTAAAGTCTAGGTAAATTAAATCTACAAATCTACTGTTCTCCCCTTGCCCACTAATTCAGACACTTTTTTTTTTTTTTTTTTAAATGTAAGGCAATGAGGCTGTTCAGGCATTATTTGCCCTCAGTGATTCCATACTGGATGTTTCCAGTCACCTTCTCCTTCCCGTGCCAAGGAATTTGCTCCAAGAGGACTTGCTCCACTGTTTCCAAGGAGACAAAGCAAGGCAGGCCAGCCCATAATTCTCTGGATTTTTCCTTTTGGCCTTTTTCTAAAAGATACGTGCAATATTAGTCTTTCCCCAGATGTCAGGGAATCTGCCTGAGTTCCACAGCTTTTCAAAGGTGATAGACAGCAGTCTTTTAAAGGCATCAGACAGTTGTCTTCAGACTCCTGGATGCAGCATATTTGGTTCCAAGGACTTGTGTGAGTCAAGAGCTCCTAAGTACTCCATGATGGGATCATTATTTGCTGCTGATTGTTCTTCCCTTCAAGAACTCTTTCAATAAGCCTGGAGGCTGGAGAGACCTTGTTGGTGACTACTGAGGCTAGGAAAGCCTCATCCATGTCTGCTCTCTCTAAATCATCTCCCTCTTTCAACAACAGGCTCACATTTTCCTTGTTCAGTATTTTCCTACTAATATAGTAGGAGAAGCTCTCTCTGTTGCACTTGGCATCCCTTGCAAGTCTCAACTACACTTGACCTTTGGCTTTTCTGAGACTATCATGTACTTGCTGGATTGAAAATACTTTTATGAGATGTATCTGAGCCTTGTGCATCTCCTTTAAAGAACATTATGCATCCTTTTTATTTTTTCAGTATCTACTGCAACGTTATCAAGGTAAAAGGTGAAAGAACAAAAAGGTACAGCTTTAATGTCCTTTAATGCAAATGTAATTTGAAGGAAGTGTCACATAGCTCAGAATCATACAGGTAAAATATGCAATTGGCTGATTTGCAGATTTAACAAATGCTTTTGATTTTTCCCAAGTGGAGATGTGGTTTAATTTTAGTTTGAATTTATTATATAGCCTCTTCAAAGTTGAAACCAGCAATTTCCTGACCTCTCAGCTGCTCTACCTGTGATCATGGGACACACACCTGCAGATCTCGTAGTCACAGTTACTGTAACTTTCTTTTTTGTAGTGACACTCACATACAGAACAGAACTAAACACTCCTACTCTTCTTCCTGGGAAAAAGCTCTATATCCAGAAATATGGCCAAACCTTTTCTTTTTTCACTTGACAGGAAAAGTGTTGATAGAAAATGAGGTAGAAGATTATTTTGCTATGGTCTTTAGAAATTGTCTTTCAGCATACTTACAGAAAAGGTCCCCCTTTGGGGATTTCTGTCCCAAAATCAGAGCTCCTCACAACAGCCCTTGCAAGTAATTATGTGTTTGCTCTCCTCATTTCACAAACAGTGAACTGCAGTCATTATTTTAAACTACTAGATTTAATGTTGAAGATGGATTTAGAAACTTTGACTGAGGAAAGCTCACTAGCCTTCCTGCCTTTGAGAGCCACCTAATGCCCTCTGCTGCACAAAAATCCCCCTGGGGCCTGTGGATGTTGCCACCTGCTCCCTTTGCTGCCCACGGCATCTGTCATCAGTAAAGGGACAGACTGAGAGGTGCACCAACACAGCCATCTCCTAAGGTACCTCATCCCCTGGAGGTTTTCGGATGGAATGAGGGATGATGAGGTTTGTTTGAAGGGCAGCAGCTACAGCCCCCTTCATCCAAGGCCACAGCTGGAGAAGATGTGGACTGGGTACTATGGCACAAGGTGTGTGCTAGCTCAGAAACAAAGGCATCAGTGCAGCAGCCAGGACAATATAGGGAAAGGACAACAGAGGACATTTTGCATGTCTTGGTAAAATCAAGGAGTTGATCTACAGACATGTGCAGGTACATACATGCACATGTAAAAAACCCCAAAACCTCACATTATGAATATGTAAATATTCAGTATTCTAGCAAATTGTCTCCTAGTTCCATTTGAATTAGTTGTACCAATTCCACTTGAGCTACTGGGCCCCTGTTATGATTGTGTTTCAAAGCTACATGGCGTTCACCAGCTATTTTCTCCTTATTCACAACTTAGTGTCAAAATACAGACTACTCCTGTCTTTTTTTATTCTGAAAACATAGTGGCTAAGCTATTTGAATCCTGGATTTTGAAGCTTGCAAAGGAAAATTATCTTATAATACTAAGAAATCCTTTATCATGTCTCTTTATTAGAAGCCTTTTCTTTGACTAGAATGGGGGAACATGAAAATAAGACAGCAGCTTATGAAGACTAGTTTACTGCTATTTGTTAGCAATCAGATAAATTCTTCATTTTTTGCTTTAAATACCACTTTTATAAAGCAGAAACAGGGAATTTTTTTTTGTTTAAAAAAACCCTTTCTTTGTATTTCTTGAAAAAATCAGAGGCCTAATATTTTCTAGTGCCAATCCTTTATTTTTGTCTCACTAGCCTCATTTTCACAGCTTTTATGCTCTCTGTTTCTCTTGCCAGACTTGGAGAGTTGTGTGGGTTTTTTTGTTTTGTTTTGTTTTGTTTTGATACCCTTGACACTGAAAGTCAAGATTTCCAGACGCTCCTTGCCCAGTGCCAAAGGGTTAAAGAAGAGCATTTACTTGCTTGGTAGGTTTTTCCATGCTTTTATGGCTCTACAAAATGCTCATCCAAAGCAGTAAAAACAAAAGGCACTGACATGGAGATTTACTATGATTTTTCCACCTTCGTCATTGTATGAGATTTGCCTCTACACCCATTTTACAGTGGGAGTAGCACAATGAAGACTGCTCTTTAAAAGAAATCTTTCACTGGTAGACCCGAGGCTGATCATAGACATTTTCTGTCGTTCTCTCTTCCTGTTGCTATGTGGTCTTTTCTTCAAACAAGGTCTTTTCATCTGCTGGGTAGCAGAGAATTTTGCAGTGAAGGACAGCTGTTTTTTTTTTTTCCAGAACTTTTATGTTGTTGTTGTTGTTGTTGTTGTTGTTTTTTTCATGGTGCTATGGTTTCACATCTAAATTCTGTTCTTATTAGCTGGTGTTTTATGAGCCATTTTCATATATGCCTATCTAATGCCCATACCACTCTATGGACTTATTGGCAGCAGGTGCCCAGGGGTATCAGCTGCAGTGCCGAGATGAGGAAAGAGAATGACAAAGTTATAGGGTGTGTTGGCATGTTTATTTGCAATGTCATATTCAATCAAAACTAACATTTATAACTAAGCTCCTTCATGGCATTCTCTACCTCAGTTGTAAACACCCTAAAATAAATATGTCATTGTGAGATAGAAGATCATGACAGCAACTGAAACAGAATGTCATCCCATCTTCAGGTGGAAAATTAAAATTTCCTCATGTGGTTAAACTTGCCTACTCCTGCATTTACAGAGAGGAAAAAAACCACCAACCAATAAGTATACACTGAGTATTAGATTTTGAAATTATGCAAAGTACCTTGTCTATCAGTAGAAAAATAATGCTCAGTTGAACCCATCTACTGTTTTCATTCAGTTCTCAGTCTGGTGCGAGATTGCTGTTTCTGTACAGGCATGTATATTTTATAGGCATTAAGGAGAAGGGAGCTTATTTTATTAAATTTGTGAAGCTGCCCGACTGTTGCTAAAGCCAACAGAAAAAAGCATTTGGACTCTTTACTTTTATTCCCCTTTTCTATCTGCAAAAGGAGCCTCCTTGTTTTTTGTTTTTTTTTTCTGAATTGCACCCAGTTTACCGACACTCTCCCAGTTTCTCCACTAAAGAAACAAAATAATAATAGCAAATGCAGGAATAATTTGTTAGTGTCTTCAGCAGGTATGAATGTCATGTGTCGTCAACATGCAAGAGAACAGGGAAGTGCTGTCTAACAAGATGAAAAGAGGTAACAGAAAGAGCTGGGCTAGTAGTTATCTCCTTAGCTAGAGTATACTGCAAACTAAACTAGCTGTTTGAGCATTTAAGTCTCCTCTTGATAAGTATTCCTAAATGGAAATCCTCTGGAATGGCACCTTTTAGGATTACACACTGCTTTGTGTATTACACCACATGCCTGAGATGACTGCAGTGTGCTGCCATTCCAGCCCCAAGTAGGCAGGCAGCCCCAAGGCACCACCATCCCAGTGCTACAATGCACAGAACAAGTGTCTGGGCACTATTGAAAATAGTAACAAGCTGACAGTTTTTGCTTTTAAGGAGCCTGGTGGGAGCAGAGATACATTAACAGATGTTTCATTGCATTCACATATTTTCCGTATGACAGATCCTCAGACAAGCAGCTGTCGAGTAAGAGAGGGAGAATAATGTTAACATCTATGCCTTGGATTGTTTTCTTATCATTTTGGCTCAGACCTGATTGCTTTTCAAGCAATACTGCTTTTAAAATTCAATCTATCTTCTACAGTGTTTTGAACATGTAGGTATGTAGCTCGAATGTGATCATTATTAACCTGCATCAGAATTTATGCTCAACTCTCAGACATAATCTTCAGAAGATGGGCCACATTTTTCTCTTCTTACTCTTAATCCCGTTGGGACCATGCATCTGAGTAAAGGATATAGAATTTGGCCTCATCGTAATGGTTTCTTCCAAATAATGCTTTCTAAAAATAGCTATTGTCTGCATCATCCCAGTCTCCAATGGCTGTAAATCAATGCAGCTCAATAGCACAGACCTGGATGGAGATATGCTGATTACTTTGTCAGCCAAGAATCTGTTCCACATATATGTAAATCAAACACAATATTAGTTCCCTTAATTATTGGCATAGTGGTATTTATGTTCTCAACCTGGTAATTGCCTACCTGGGGTGACAACTCTTCTCTTCTGAGTTCAACTCGAGTTCAATTCAAGAAAGTAACTTTTTAGTAACGAAAGAGAATTTCATATATATATTTTTTTTCTCTTGTTTGCAGAAATCTCAATTAAAAAATAACCTGATTGAATATATGTATGAATGACCTATGGTAGTAATTTTTCATTCTTATGAGGTCCCTCTGATATTGTTTAAAGTAATAGCATATGGTAACCCTTTCAGTTTTCATTGCTCGTTGCGAAATGAGTCAATGACTATTTAATGTCATTTTATCATGATTCCCTAGTAATGTTAAGTTTAATCAGTGATGGTTACATTCAGTGAGAGAGTTCTGCTTATGTTCTGCTTATGTTCTTCTCACAGGGTAAATTTCTCCAGACCAGTAATTCTGCACAAGCACAGAGTGACACAAGCACCAGCTGCCCAGCACATGTGGAAATGCTCAAATTCACAAGTCAGCCATACTATATAGGGTATATCTGTTGCTATGACCTTTGCTAAAGACTTTCATCATACTTCTTTTCAAAATAGACTTTACCACATTCTGTCTATCTTTCTTACATTCTGTAAGTTATTAGTATTCTGCACTCTCACATCAGGAAGGACCTGTGCTGCTGTAAGCAACAATCATGGAGTAATAGACTACCAAATGTTAGCACTGCATACTAAATTAGCTCATAACATTAATATAATATAACATTAATATAATAGAAATAACTGCAATGCAAGAGGAGTATAAATATTCCCACTCCAGGCTAACAGATGATGTTCAAATGCTGCCTATTTGATCATGGGTTTAGCTGAGGTATTGGTTCAGTAAATATGACGCATTTAATGCAGAAGGTACTTAAAAGCACACTTCAAGCACTGAGTTCCCAAAGCTATCAACTCTCAAGTATGTTTTAGTGTGATGATTACAGGATTTAGAGTATGATGAGGAAGTGATGAGTAGTTAGGAATATTTAATGTTTATTTTTGTTTTTTAAACCACTTGTTTTATACTTTTTATACTTCATATTTATGGATGTATTGAATAATCAGCATTTTTAGAAGGCATCACAGGTAGGAAAGTGGACCTAATCTGGAACAGAGAATCAGTACGATGATGAAATTTTATGCCTTCACATTCTAACTTTCCGGCACAATGACCTGCAAGGCTATGGGAAATAATATTCGGATCTACTACAAGTGATAGTTGGCTGGTGACCTAGTGTTTAAGAAATTACTGAAGAGGTGCTTGATTAATGCCCAGCCATGTGACTGCCTCTTCGGAAACTGGAATAATTTTCTGTCATAGATACAGCACATGCAAATTCAAAGGAAATAACTGAAAGCCATTAGTTAGGCACTATTATTCATACAAGGTGTTGGGCTTTCTTGGATTAATACTGTGTTATCAAAAAGGAATTAATATTTATGCAGTAGTAAAGGGACAGTGTTAAATTTAATGAAGTGATTTAAATTAATGTCTATCAATGTTTTCTTCCTGCAAGCCCCATTTTGTTATGTGCTATAAATTGGCTCTTAGTCCTTTACTGGAATGATCATACTTTGCAGTTCATAACATACATCAAATCATCAAAATGGTGAGCATAATCAAAGAGAAGAAAATAAACTCATGCATTTCAGCAGTTTTCCTTCATGGCTTTTCCTGGAGGAGGCATATTGGAGAAGGTAAGGATTTCAACTCTTTTTCTGAGGAGGTTATATGTCCAGCTTTTCTTGTTTTCTAGTTCAGATAATATTTGTATTGGGAGCAGTCATAAGCCAAACCAAAGCTTTTTAACTGCTTACCTGAACTGTGGATGCTGCCAAAGGAGAGGTTATAGGATTTATTTTTTTGCTCCTTAACCATTTTAATATGGGAACTTCTGATTTCTGCATTAGGAAAAATTTACATTTTCATCATTGACACTATGCTGTAAATGAAACAAGTATGCAGTTACTAAGAAATAGTCAAACTACTGAAAAAGAAACCTCTTCTACCTAATGTTTTGTTCTAATTCACTGTAGGAACTTCTAGATCAATGAGGAAACTAATCTGACAGTGCCAAAAGGATCCATCACACAGTAATTACTGTGGTTTCATATGAAAAAGAGAGGAGCTAGAGTATTAATATTAGTTTTAGCTTGAGATAACTTGATTTTACAGTACATAACTTGGATTCTTTCAAGACTGGCAGAAGGTCAGTTCTTGCATATGAATGATTTTCATGACGGAGAATAAACTCTGTAAAGGATTTATTATGTAGGATTATAGGATTCCCTCTATGATGAAGAATAAAGTGCCAGTGCAGTTGATAGGAACTTTAAGTGAAAAAAGCTTCCCTTCTCTCTTGTAAATCCTGGCCAGAGTGTTAGGTTTGGTGCTGCTGTCTTTGCTAAAATAAAACTCTAGAGGAACACATATTGAGAAAAAGAGGTTTTACATCTGTGAAGACTTTGCAGTTGCCTTCTGGTTTAACCTATCATGTAAGGCCACTTCTGATGAACTGTGAGAAGAAAGTGACTTCAGTGAATATTTTAGTGTCAAATGTCCCACTTCACGCACTTTTTTTAGAGTGTGTGAACTTTAACGTATTCACTCTGCTGTCCTGAAGATCCCTCGTCATAGTCATTATCACAAAAACTGTGGTACTTAGGACTGAGTATTTCCACCTCAGTTTTGGAAGATACTTAAATATTAGCTTAACTCAGGCCATGGATACATGTACTTTACTGAGCAGGACCAACTGAAGAGCAGTTCACTAATATCAATAAGTTTTACATACCTGTACAAAGGCCTCTGCATTCTTGGCTGATTTACCATATCTCCTGAACTCCATTTCATGGGCAAAATGAAGCTGAGTATTATTAGCATGAAAAGAATGGAGTGTTTAAGGAAAGTGGTTTTTCCTATCATTCTTTTGTCCTCATATTTCTTCTTTTGACAAGTGAACATCTCAGCTGAAACCCAGCACATTGTTGCTATCCAGTGTCTAAGAGGTAGAGACTTGTCCATGATCGAACGCCTTCTTATCTTCACTGCAAGAGCTTATTTCTCCCCCCCTTCAAAGCCACATTTTCCTTCTCAGCCCCTTCCTCAGCTACACAAACAGCCGGTTCA
>NW_009953390.1:259408-264680 GCF_000747805.2 Chaetura pelagica | reverse complement strand
TCAGCATTTGGCACAACTGAAGGGGATAAAAACCCCACATATGGAGAAAAAGGGTCTTATTATCAGTAATAATTTCCTTGTTAGGAGTTGATTTTTGTTTGGTTTTGGGGTGTTTTTAAAATTATTTATTTATTTTGCTTCTGGCTATGTTTATAATATAGAATCAACAAACCTGTAATCTTATGTGACAGTAGGAAGCTTTAAAACAACAGTGCTACCTAAACAGTAATTCATTAACATACTGACATGTAAATAAATAAAAGAGGTGTTCAGAATAGGTCTTGTAAGTTAGAGAGCTCATTCTGCCTTCTGCTTGGTCAAAGCATATTTTAAACAAGATAGATTAATGACAAGTAATTTGAGCCAGATTCTGAAATACCTGAGACTGTCTGTGACATAGTTTTAGATAACCAGTCTGCTTGGCACCCTGGGTTTATTCATTCCTTACCACCTATCATGGAGCATCAAGCCAGATGAGTTTGTACTTATCACTACAACCCTTAAAAGACATCTGGCCTCAATTGCCTTGTGTTCATCATGGGAACTTTTCACACTGTATGATACTGTAAAACAGGTATAGGATTATTAAACTCTTTCTTTTTAAACTCTTCTGAATGTGCATCTCATTTCCCACAACTACCTCTGTGAAACATTTCAGGTCGTATTGGTAAAACAGAATACATTTTTTACTTTTGCACAGTATTATTTTCAAATTAACCTTTCATCAGGGATATCGTGTGGCTAGTTGAAGGTATTGTTAAATGAATGAATGTTCTGCCAATAAACACCTTTGTTCAGTCAACCCTCCCTTTGGGCAGAGAGAGAGGCATTAATTTTTCCTTGCAGGAGAAAGGCAAGTACCATTAAAGCAGAACAAATCTAAAGCCACATTTTAGGCTAGCTGTACTATTGACTGAGAAGTTTTGTCTTCTGAGGGATGCAAATCACATTCACAGATTAAAGTAATTTTCTGTGGCCTAGAGGGAATTTTCTGGATCCAGTCATTAAATTTTTGTTTAAGCATTTTCATATGTGGAAAAAAGTTGCTTGGTCAAAAAATGTAAATTTCTATCACGGTCCTTGAGAAACACATCTCATGATATGTCTGGGATTTGTATGTTGGCTGCAAACAACCTATGTAACTATATGAAGCTTTTCAGTGTACAACACTTGCAGAAATCCTCACAGTAAGCCTTTGGGAGCTTCAGATGAACAAAATTTTTGTTTACATCCTAGCCCTGTTATTGAAAGCATACAGGGAAACAATTTTTACTCTGTTGAGGACGAACCATGCAATTCAACCTCCCAACACAATAAGTGTTATCATTTATGAAACTTTGTCAGCTGTTACCTACATTTGAGCATTTTACAAACTACCACCTCAGCATGGAATGAGTTAGTAGGAAATTACTATTTACCAAGTGTTAAAAATGTTTCAGTTAATAGTTATATTAATACACAGTAGTTTGTGACAGAAGTAATTAGGTTATTTTTCTATCTTTTTCTATGCTGCCTTCAAAAGAAATGAAGTAATTTAGAAATTCCTACAAAATAAACACATGACCTTATAAATACTATTTTTAATACAAAAACTTGTTTCAAAACTGTGAAAACTTACTGATCTGTTAGAAGTAAAGTAGCACTTTAATTTTATTTTTTTAAGAAAGAAAATCAAATGGAGAACAACTTTCCTTTAAGTGCCCATTAATAACACTAGTTATACTATTGTTATTTTCTTAGAACATCCTGTTCATCTCCTTTAAGAATTAATAAAAAGCTTTGCCAGATACATACCTTGCTTCCAGAAAGAAAAACCTTCTCAGTCTTTCTCCAGTCTTTTTTTTTTGCAGCCTATTGACTAGTGAACTAGAACCATCAAGAGAAAACCTACCTTGCACATAAATAAGGTATCTCTTGCAGTTGAATACTTGCAATGTTCTCTTATTCTTCTGAGATAATTTTGCTTATGCATTGGAGTATGTAAGAATAGTACTGTATAGTAACACCACACAGGAAAAAACCCAGTGCCTCAGATCGACACTTTTCCATGCACATGCACTGCCACATGCAGTCCTATTGATCCAATAAAAGTTATTTTCTTTTAAGTTCTCTCAAGCTACTTTGCAGACTTGCCACAGGCTCCTAAAAGCATCTGGTCAACTGTATTTTGCCCTTTTGCTACATTCTCTGTGCACTCATAAACTTGTCCTTGTGCTCATTTGTGACTGACATTGTCTTGCCTGAGTTTTCTCACCTTCTTCCCAGTGACTGTGCACTTTGGCATTAGCTAAGGAGCAGAGTGTTTTTCCTCTTTTTCTTTTTCTTGCAAATTGCTGATGGGGGAATATCAAATGCTTTACTACAGTTCTCATGCTAGTTTGCAGGTGAAATAGCCCCATAAGTAAGGAGGACATAGAATAGGTATTTGTCAGAGCTGAATCTATCCAAAGTGTCTACAGCAGTCATACAGCTCATGTACTGTACAGATAAAAATGCTTTGTATTTCAAAAGACTCTAGGGAAATATTTTAACTTGAAAGAGGTAAAAACTATACCCATTTCTTTAAAATATCAGAATTTTCCTGCCTAATTGGATTAAGATCAAGTTTATTAAAAGATGCCTGAATCAGTTAAATTTTCTGTGATACAAAGTGAGCTAAAACAAAAACACTGATGATAATAGTCATGGTTTTTATTAACAGTTCACATCTGTAGTTAGCCTGAAACAGATGTGTTTCAATACCAGCCATTGTTTTAAACTTGAATGTGACAATATGTTTTGATGTTTTCTCCTTAATTGTAAAATCATGTAATGAAGTCCTTTTAGTATGTGTGTGGTAAATTGCCAAAGCCTCTCTTTTTCCAAAACTCTCTGGTTAAATTTCTCATGGTGCCTTAGTTAAGATTGTTCATGACAATCAGATGATTCCCCTTCCAGACCACAGAAGATTCCTTTGGGAATTCTGGAGAGGTCTCAGCAGGTCTGAAAACACAGGCATGCATCTCATAGGTTTCCCTAAGGCTGTGCAGGACCAGGCTTTCCTAAGGACAAGGGCCCCTGATGGAGCTTCTCAAGAAATCACTTGTGAAGTATGGCTCCATGATTTCCAATGAACAGTATTTGATGATCGTGTATTACATCGTAGGAAATCAAGAGATAAGGATAAAATTTAATGAACTGCAGCATCGTTGAAACCTGGTGACTGAGCAGGTGATTTGCACAGAATGCAGAAGGCTGAAATAAAATACACTTCATCACCCAACATAAGGTGTTTGTGGCTAGGAAAAATACCTATGGCTGCTTATTAATTCTTGGACAGTTTGTGGTGTTTGGTAGCAATGATGAAGATACAAAAGATAGAAATGGGAATTCACAACTAGTTTTAAATCTCCCAAAACCAGATATAACAGTAATAAAAGTTACTGCTAATTATGATGCTTCATTTCTTCAGTAGAAATGTGAAATATGTATTATTATGGAGGACAGAATGAAGAAATAAAAAACTCTGAAAGCCTATCCAAAAATCTAAATCCTTGTCAGCTTTCAGAGGTTTAGCAGCATAAAAAGAAAACAAAGACCTACACTGAATAGACTTGTTGAGCTTAGTCTTAAAGAAGAGGAATGGGTTAGTTAAACTTTGAGGAAACTGGACTGGATTTTCATGATTCAGGACCTCAGCTGGGAACTTCAGGCAACACACGAGCAGAGAAGCCCTCTGAATTATGGAGGATTGTGCTAGAGGTGGGGCTAATTAACATGAAAACAACTAGAAAGACAAGGATAAGGACAGGTAGAAGATTGTTGTGGAGCTCCTGTGTTGCTTCTAGAGTAAGGGAGATGTGATCAGGCAAATTGTGATAATACTGGTAAGGATGTTACTGTCCAAGCCAGGCTACCAGTACAGTAAAATATGGGTCAGATATTAATTTACAGAAAGAATCTTATACCTTGACTTCTGTTATTGTAAGGTCACCTTTGAACACCCATCTATATGCTGCGTTCAGACAAGAAATCTCGTATATGTATGTTCATGGAAGTGCAAGAATCAGCTTTTTGCATTTGCTGGTGTAATTGCCTGGGTGAACACTTGTTACAGAGAATAAGACAGTGTGTTACAACAAAAGAGATATAATTCTCTATTTGTGTTAGAAGTTTTCACCTTTCTGAAGAAGCAGTCCATAGGAGTACATATGACATATGGCAAATGCGCGAGTAATACAGTAGTAAACAAAAAATCTCAGCACTCATTTGGGTTGTATAACATTTGCTTCCACTTGCATTGTGGGTAATTGTTTTACACTGCATGATATAACTGTTATGACTTCAGACTGAATTTTTAAGGGGCAAAATACATATCTTTGGGCCTCAATGTTTAGGAACAGATTTTGAAGGGATTAAAAACTTCAGTCACTGTGAAAATCTGCCTGTCCATTGTTTTCCCTCAAAATCTTAGAAAGCCTTGATACGTGCCTACGTGTCCTAAGTTATCCTAATGACAGGAGTACTTTGATAGCCCAAAAGCCTTTGAACTCAGCTCAGCTTCAATAAGGTCTGGACAAGCATGTATGAATATTTTCTCAGCCTTTGAGTATTTCCAGTTTTTTAAACTGGGTATCATTTTGTGTTTATTAACCCTCAGTGGGTTGCTTTTGCATGTGCTCATATGTTCTCTTCTTCAACCTATATAAACTAGTAGGAACCACAAAATGTTATGTTTTTGTGAAGATGTCGCGATCCGCGACCTATTATATCTCCTTTTTGGAGTGTATTAACTTATCAGGATTTGCTGAGAGATCCACATGTGGGTATCGCCTCACACAGAGGAGACAGGGGCTTTGGCCCTGACTTTTTCGAGTGAATAACTTGCTCAGTGCTTACTAATATTTCCAATAACAGCAACCAATCCCCAATTAGAATTTACGAAATGCACGGTTTATTGTGGGGAAAACAAAGCAATTTGGGGCAGGAGGTTCAAAAGGAGTGATTACAACACATGAAATATATATGGGTACACCTTAGCTACACACCTTATTTACTTATTTAAGTGAGGGAAGGAGGAGGAAATATGCCCGAAGCAGTTCCCGTATAGGGCCGCGATTTGTGTGCAGGTAAGACAGGATTATACTTTCCCCTGTAAGCTGGGGTAGCCGGAATTGTCTCACCATGCGGCGGCGCAGATAGGACGAGCTGGGTAGCGAAGAGGCTGCAGGCACTCCAAGCGCAGGTGGCCCCCCCCCGTAGCTGCGGCACGGCTGTTTGCAGACCCTGGAAA
>NW_009953390.1:218505-240361 GCF_000747805.2 Chaetura pelagica | reverse complement strand
GCCGCGGCTCCTCCCCCGTAGCAGCTGCTCCCCCACACAGAGGGGGTTCAGCGCCACGTGGAGACGCCATTTTAAGTCAGTTTTGTTGGCTGACTCAAAGGACATTTCATGTTCGTGTAAGGAAATACCTGGTCCTTCACAGAAGAACATGTACATCTACATTTTTTCTTTTCAACATGGTTTCTACTAAGTCCTTTGGAGACTTCTGATTCTTATATTCAAAAATACAGTGAAACTCAATCCCCACCCTCATCATGCCACTCATGGTTTTATAATCTCCAATCATAATCCCCCTACATCATCTTGTCTGTAGACTGAGGTTCCTAGACCTCTCAGCCATTCCTGGTACCATCCACAGCTTTGATCATAATTGTTTCCCTTCTCTGAACCTCTGTTTTACTTGCAGTGTAATAGTGGGCCAAGGGAACAAGGACTGCACTCAATATCTAGGATTTGGGCAGCCAAAGGAACTTCTACAGCAACATAATGGTGTTCTCTGTTTTGGTTTCTCTCTTCTCTGTGGGTTTTTGACTGCTAATGTCAACTAATCTGATGTTTTCATGAGCCAGGTACGATAATCCTAAGTCCCTTTTCTGTCATTGTAATATTTTTTTATTTTCTTTTTAGATAAACATCACTTTATATCGTCTGCATTGAATTTCAGCTGCCATTTGTTACTTATTGAGTAACATTTATTTTTCTCAATTATCCACAGGCTGTTTTGTCCTCAATTATCCTGAATAATTTAGTACATTCAATGAACTTTCTTCTGATAAATTTACTGCTTAAATGCTTCTGATTTACCTTCATTCTAGAACTTTTCTTTTTCTTGTGCTTTTTGGTTGTTGTGCTTTTTTTTTTTTTTTTGTGTGTGTGTATATGTGTGTGGTTTTCTGTTTGGTTGGTTTGGTTGTTGTATTTTTGGGGGGGAGGACGGGGTTTGCAGTTCATGTTGCTTCTGTTAACTCTGCATGGAAGAGTTAGGCTTGAGGTGCTCAAGCACTTTCAAAAAGGTTAATAGTGAAAATCAGCTCTTGAGTATTTGGGGAATATCATCTGTTCTGTAAATTTGCAATTCCTGACCCCTATTTCCTTCAGGTCATCTTTTACTGCAACCACGATATGCTAGTATTATAGATCATTGGGAAAGGTTGCTAGGAGAAATTCCTTGTATGGGTTTTACTGTTTTCAGTATTGCCATTTAGACTTGAGTGCATATGTACATTAGGGTCTCTATTATTCTGGTCCCAGAGCTAGACTTTGTTTTGTTCAAATTCCCCTTTTTTTTATTCACAAACATGCTCATGACATCTCAGCATCATCTTTGTCAAAGCACCACATGAAAACATCTAAATTGTTGCTCCATAATTTATGCCTCAAATGATCTTTCCACAGAATTAATGCTGAGTTTCTGCCTGGTTTAGAATTAGGAACAGCTGAAAGAGGCCCCATACACTTTTTTTTTTTTTTTTTCCAGTGGAGCTGTTCCATTAGAGGTGAGATCAAGGACTTTAAAAGCACAGAAGGATGGCTTCCTGCTGGCTGGTGGGCAAGAGGTATTGAAGAGGGGCCCGGACCTATTGGTGAGCTGCTGAGCAGGTGAGAAGAGCTTGGAGCAGGTGGACCAGGCAGGTGGGACTGAGGGACCCTGTGCCAATATCAGTCCTGGGGCATGTGAGCTGAGCTGAAAGCCGTAGTGTTTTGGGGAAGCATTTGGAAGTGTTCTTGTCAATAACTGATTACCCTGAATATTCCCTACTCCTAAAGTAAAGTCAAATTGTTTTCCCATCCCATGAACCAGCCTTATCACAGCAATCTTTAACCCTTTGCAATAGCTTATACACCACATACACCCATTTTGCAAAGGAACAGATAAGGCTTTCCCTTACTGGCAGCCATGAACCCCACCACAGCCCGGAGGTCAAATTAGGTCATTCCTCCCCAGGGGAACATCACCAGCAGTGAATGTTTGGTGGAGCAGCAGAGTAATGCTTGTGCTCCCTGTGCACTTTGTTAGTTGCATTGCCAGCAACTGCTTAGGCTATGAGTAAAAACAGCAGAGCTCACTGCCCTTTCTTGAAGCTGCATTGCCTTTGGACCAACCAGGCAAACGCATTCAAGGAAATGAGTCTGAATTAACTTCTAAACTGGATTCAGGCCATGGGACCTGCCGCTGACCTCCATGGTTGTGGCAGTAGGGGGACTAGGCTTCACAGCTCCAGCTACATGGCTGCATAGAAAAGAGTGAGCCTTTCTGTTCCCACAGCAAGTGGGGTTATTTAATCTGCTGCACTGTGCCCCTGGGATGCAAAAAGCTTGGTTCTGATTTCATCTGCACCACTTATTTGGCTGGCAAAGGTGGCACAAACTCTCAATCCCAGCTGTCTTCCCACTTAATGCAAACCTGTACTAAGCCTTCTTCTAAAGAATACTTAGCAAATTGTCAAATTAATATTGGTAAAGCATTCTGAAGATGGTAAGTGGACCCTCCAAATGCCAAGCTTCTGCTGTTCTTGGCCTCGTTCCATACCTACAGTGTTTTCTGTGCTGATCTTTCTCTGCAAGACCAGGTTACTCCCATGTGCAACACAAGTAGGGTTTTAGGTTTCTGTACCTAAATTTGTCATTCATATCTTGTGCTCATGTCACTTAACTGCTCTGCACTTTACTCTGTTAATGTGTACAGTGGTTATAAAAATATCAAGCCAGCTAACAGGAATTGTGAAATGGAGGCACCTAATCAGCATTGTTGTGTATGAGCTCATGTGACAGACAGAAAAAACATGCCAAGTAATCAAAATTTTACTGCTGTTATTGTTTAGTTTGATATTTACTGTTTGGCTTGATGGATAAACATCACTATAGGATAGAGGACATCTCTAGCAATGGAAAACCTTCCTCGGTCAGTTTGGGCTCACGTACCATATATTTAGCATATAATGTACTTGATGTGTCTGGCAGAGGAAAAAAGAGAATAAGAGGGAAAATGTGGATGCTGCAATTCTGTTTTCACCAGGTATTGGCCAATAAATTATGTCTAGACTTCGTCCCTCAACCGCTATGCAGAAGGTCTGGACTGAACTACCTATAATAAATTAATTGTGGTGAGAAAAAAATCACAGTGGGAAAAGAAGCAGGGTCTTCATTTCAGCTTCCCATATAACTTCCCTGCCAATAAACAGCTTTACTATGATAGCTCAGCCAACAGGCACTTTTTTGAGCAGTTGTACTGAAGCCCAGACTTTCTTACAATATCACAGTTCACTGACTTGCCAAATAGTTTCTGGGTAGATAGCACATCTGTATCTGGATCCATCCCAGTATTTTCTTATACAGCTAGACTCCATCTGAAGTATTTTACATAAAACCCTCTGTAACCTCTTCTTGTTTCAAGCTTTGAAATCAAAAGAATGATGAAATATTTAATTATCTGTATGTCCTGCTCAGACTTTTTCATTAATTACTTATAGCTCTCTGTGTGCAATAGGCAAAAAAAAAAGAAGGAAGACATTTTCTGAAAACAGGACTGCACCTGGGGGGTCTGTTTTCAGAAATATCAGCCTCTGCTTTTTGTTAAGGTGCTGGAATCCCAAGTGTCTGCTGAGGGGAGACAGAAGATGTGACACACCTCAGCTGAGCTGCAAGTGTGCTGGGCAGGAGCCAGCTCCCCTCCAGCCTGTGCATGGCAGGAAAACCGATACATAAAAAGCCCTGCGATTTTTTGAGTCTGGTAATTTGCACCTGCCAAATATATGCCCACATTTTTTGTGGCCACAAAATGAGTTATAGTTGTGAGCCTCAGAATGTGCCACTTCTGCTCTCTGATTTATATTCCAGCCGAGGCAGTCAGAGATGCAAACACTCATGTTTTGGCAATGAAGTGCAGACGCAGATTTTCTGACTAGAATGTGAGTGTATCGCACTGCACAGCTTTATTTCAGTAAGGTGAGAGAGTGTGGGTCAGAAGCAGGAGAAAATAAAATATATAGCAGTTACTTTATAACCCACTCAGTGTTTATGTGACCCTTTGGTTTTACAATGTAATTGCATTCACTCTTATCTTAAATACGGCATTCCCCCATCCATGATTCTGAGCTGCCACTGTGGCAGGTGGGGTGGTGGAGCAGGTTGCCATCCTGCATCAGGATTTTGTGGCCCCGAACATGTTTTTAAAAGCCCCCACTATTCAGTTGTTTAGCAGTAGGTATAAAGATATTAGCCAGAAGGATTTAAATGAAACAGTGGATTTTATATATGGTTTACTTTGAGCCCCACAGTCCTGCCGTGATTGTGAAGCTGACCCCTGAGATGTGTCAAAGAGTTTCTGCTCCTCCGTGGTTTCTCCCAATCAACAGCCTGCTGTTTCTGGAGGCATTTGCATGAAATGTTACCAGCACCCTTTGTTTTTCTGTCTTTGGATGGCTGTGGGTCCTTGCTAATTCTCAGACAGAGCCAGAGGTGGAACCACCATCAAAGCCATCAGTTCTGGCTAAGCCTTTAAAAGATTTTTAAGTATTACGTTGTTTTCCAGGCAAAGGCTTGGTGAGTTAGGCCAGTGTAGTCATACAGAAAACATCTCAGTAAACAGGCCAGCTCAAAACATGAATAAATCGTTGCATGGCAGAGCCAAGTCTATTATGGATACTCTTTGAAAACAGCATTAGAGCCTTCTATAAGGCATTAAAACTTCCCCATTTAGTCATTCATAAGCCAGGGAATAATGAAGTTGAGGCATGGTGATTGAACATAAAACCTTTAGTGTGTTATTTGATGTATCATGTCTTCAATGGGTTTTTAATTACCCATTAGCATATTATTTCTCAAAGAATACCCTCTAACTTTCCCTGTGACCACAATTACTCCCATGTGAAGAATTTTGTAGAGCTTTTCATCATTGCATCCTATTTGTTTCCTCTGAATATATAATTAATTTTATTGTTTTTCTTTTTTAGAGTCACTTGAACATTCACACACCCCCAACATTTTCATAGCTGTACCTTAAAGCTATTTCTCAGAGTAAATTATATACATAGATCTATAAGCAAGGTGTGAAATATGATTTTTGATTTCTGTTTAAACTTATTCCTGTTTTAATTTAACTTCATAGCATAAATACATTTGAGGTTAATGATTTGGAATCATATTTAGGAACCAAACTCCCTTGGAAAGGCAAGGAGATTTACACTGTTAATTTTCTAGATCCATTAAAAATCCATGCATATCTATTACATATTTTTAAATGAAAATTCTGTTTTTATGATAGGTATTATCAATATTTAAATTTTTTAACATCAGTGGCAATAAAAGTGACAAACAACTTTCAGAAATAAAAATTGTAGGGAAGAAAGACTCCTGTGCTATAGAAAGATATTATTCAGCAGCAGCCTGGCTGATACTGCGAGATATGAATAAGCTTGCAGAGACATTAAATGGTTCGATAGGACTTGCTGATGACTAGTGATCTCACTGAGGTCTTTGAGGATGACAGTGTTTGATGAATCACAGGGGAACTGAAGGCTTAAGAGAAAAGCTGTTAAGCTGCCAGTTTCTCTTTGGGATGGTTGGAGCACAAATGGCAATGGGAACTGGTGTGATAAGAGACATCTTGTGCAGCTCTCCAAGTGCAACAACCAAAAGAGCACAGCAAAGAAGCACTTGGTGTGAGCCATCATAATGTCCTCTAGATCCAACTCATCCCACCTCTGCCACTTATTTTGGCCGTGCAACACCCACTTCA
Organism: Chaetura pelagica; assembly: GCF_000747805.2. Classification (NCBI taxonomy): domain Eukaryota; kingdom Metazoa; phylum Chordata; class Aves; order Apodiformes; family Apodidae; genus Chaetura; species Chaetura pelagica. The sequence continues at coordinate 234,624 of NW_009953390.1, read as the reverse complement.
CGGGTGCGCTATAGGTTCACCTATTTGGGGGGTGAACAGAACAGATTAGGAGGAGTTAGATTGGGAAGGGTAAGGAAAGTTGATCAGGGAGCAACAGAAAAAAGACTTATAGGAGAAGAACAACTGAGAGAAACTTTACCCACAGCTGGGTACTGGGTAAATTGTTAGATCATAGGGTCATAGAATGTCTTGGGTTGGAAGGGATCTCTAAAGGTCATCTAGTCCAACCACCCTACAATAAGAAGGGACATCTCACACTAGGCCAGATTACTCAGAGCCCCATCAAGCCTGACCTTGAATGGCTCCAGGGATGGAGCCTCCATCACATATGTAGGCAACCCAGTGATCCACCACTCTCATATTAAAGAACTTTTTTCTAATGTCCAACCTAAATATACCCTTTTCTAGCTCGAAACCATTACCCCTTGTGCTATTGTTACATGCCCTTGTGAGCAGGTCTTCCCCAGCCCTCTTAATAGGCCCCTTTCAGGTATTGGAAGGTCGCTTTAAGGTACCCTTGGATTCGTCTCTTCTGCAGGCTGAACAACCCCAACTCCCTCAGCCTGTCTTCATAAGAGAGGTGCTCCAGTCCTCTGATCATTTTTGTTGCCCTCCTCTGGACACACTCCAACAGAACCACATCCTTCTTGTGTTGGGGGCTGCAGAGATGGATGCAGTACTCCAGGTGAGGTCTCACCAGGGCAGAATCACCTCTCTCCATCAGCTGGCCACACTTCTTTCGATGCAGCACAGGCAGCCATTGGCCTTCTGGGCTGCAATTGCACATTGGTGTCTGATGTCCAGCTTTTGGTCCACTACTACACCCAGGTCTTTTTCCACAGGGCTGCTCTCTCGCATGTCTTCCCACAGCCTGTATTCATATCTCTGGTTGTCCCAGCACAGGTGCAGGACCCTGCACTTGGTCTTGTTGAACTTCATGAGGTTCTCTAGCTTGTCCAGGTCCCTCTAGATAGCATCCCATCTGTCTGGCATATTGACTGAACCCCCCAGCTTGGTGTCATCAGCAAACTTTCTGATGGTGCTCTCAGATTGTCAGAGAAATACATTTCAAGTGTTTAGTGAAGGCCTGCAGGAACTCTCACCTGGCTTCTGTGGTGCCTCCCTCATAATTTTGAATGTACTATAACCTGCTGGGTATAGCCTATGGATCACAGGATGATGCAGGATGTGCAAAGGCCTGGAGAATTCCTGAAGTGCTTTCACTCCTGGTGTGAGAGGTTTGGTAATGTGGAAGAGTCGTTTACTGCAATGTTCAAGTTAAATATTCCAGCTTCTTCATACTGGCTTTTATTTCTTGTTTTCATTCCCCTTCCTCCTCCCACAAAACTGTGCTATTTCACCTTCTCATCCAAATCTGGGGCAGAAATATGTGTGAAATACTGGCATCGCTATTTGAACAAAATTTCCTAGGTTTGCTTTTTAATCAAAACTTCTCAAAGAGGAGAATAAGGATGATTGCTTGGAGTGATTTGTGTACCAGTGTGTCTGCAGGTACAATTATAAACCTGGCAATGGACCTGTGCACATAGCAAAACATGTGAAATAAATCAGTGCAAGTTAAGAAGTCTTGCCCACCCATCTTCTCTTTGCTGGAATGAAGCCTGTGTATGTTTCCACTAGATCCTGCTTTGATTGTCAGGATTGATTAAATATTTTCTGCTTTCAACTCTGAGGAGATGTTTTTAATAAATTTTTAATATTTTATCTGAGCACTATGGATGCTGGTTCCCATCAGTAATTAAATCTGTCCAGTGATGTTTGGATTTGACTAAAAGCATAGAATTTTGCCTTTTTTCAGTTACTTGTTTCTTGTGCACCAAATAGATGAGTGATTAGTGGCAGAAAGACATCAGAAAATAAAAAAAAGCCCACCTAGATTATACAGCCAGTCAAGTCACTGAAGTTAAATGGTTGTTATACTATATGTTTAGGTCCCATATGAATGCTTTGGCTGTCGATACCCATTTCATTGCGATTTTAACCAGCTTTTCACAAACCTAGTCAGTGGCCTTTACATACAAATACCAGTAATTACAGAGCTGAGCAGGGTATATAAAAGTGTGTGGGTGGCTGGGTGCACTATATGCATCACATGTACAAGTAAGCTTATACCATCTTGGGCACCTGCAAATGAAGAGGGCACTTTGGGGATAAACTTATCTGTTTTGACCTTCCAAAAGCCATAGTTGCCCCCCTCTTCTGTGGCTGATGCAAGCCAGGCTCTTCTTGTTTGTCTGTGCATTCTCAGGGTTTCTTTTTTGACCATGTTGTCTCCTAGCAGTTTATTTTTCCCTACTTGTCCAACAGTATAGTATTCAAGCATTTAGGCAAATGCCATCTGCCCCTGGCTTTTGATTACAAATTCTGTTGATTGACTTCTTTGAAAGCCGCCTGCTAGCCTCACCTCTACCTGAAGGAGAGGAATTTTCTAGCAGAAGTAACTTTTCTTTTTGCAGTTTTAGGAACTGCTGTTTCAGTGAGAAAATGTCCTATTACACGTCCACCATGCAGCCCTGAGCTGCTGGACTGGTTGGTGTGTTAATAGCTACTCACTGTGGATGTAACTGCTTAACTTCTGGATGGTGATCATTCCCAGTCATTTCAGGTTTGTAAAAACTAGTCAGGTTAAAGCAGGGAACCATTATCCTCAAATGACCCAGGACAAGTTGAACTATCTTAACAGGGAGATAACAAATGGCAAAAAATAATAGACACACATAGCAAATGTGTTGCTGATTCGGGTGCTACACTCAACTTCAAAATGGAAATAAAGATGAGTTGAGAGAAGCAAAAACTGTGCTTTATTTCAATGATCATGCTAAAAAAGGCTAAGGAATTGGAGAGCATTTGGAAAGGAATTAAAAGACTTTTTAGCAGAGCTAGAACAACTGACTTTAATGAATTAAAGATTTGGGTTAAATTGCAACAGACGTAACAAATAGTTAAGGTATTAAATAATGATCACTGGGCCTGTAAGCAGATTTAGAAACCTTCTGACCTTTGAGAAGCTAAGTTAATCTAATTAGTTGTGTTGTTTGTTTTTTAAAAAATTGAAAATCAACTTTTCCCCTTTTGAAACTACACATTTTAATGAAGTACTGAAAATAACTAATTACGTTTTGAAAAGATGGGTGGAGCAAATCCCCCTTTTGCAGCTCAGATCTGCAATAATTTTCCTTCATTAATCCTTCAGCATGTCTTAGTGCTTGTTCAATCCCTGAACAATTTGGAAGAGTTTTGGTGTATCAGGAAGGTGATATTTTCTTGGATTTAAATAATCATAGGCTTTCAGCTGTTTTAATGCCATTAGCTAACATTTCCAAATGTTTGGTGTGTGGACAGATCAATGGCTTTATTAATTTAAACATATTGCTCCCCTTACCCTACCCTATTTCAAATCTGGCTTTTGTTTAAAGCACTCCATAACCTCAGCCTTATTCTAGGTTAAATGTGATATTAATCAACTGTGGATAAAGGCCACATATATGACTGAAGCTGTGTTTATTAGCTTTAGTGAAGCCTTTGATTTGGTCACACATTCTTTGCTCTTAACAAAGCCTCAGAATAATACAATATGGGCTTTATGTCAATCCCTAAATTGGTTATCATCATATTTAAGCAATAATGGAAAACAAACTATGTTCACTACAGTGGCATATGATCTGATTTAAAACTCTCTGGTGCAGGTGTTCTCGATGATACACTTCTATTGCTCTGATTGTTTTATTTGGAAACGTCATATTCAATATGCGTAGACAATGAGAATATCTGCTTTTGTAAAGAACTCTTTTGTTTTGCAAACAAATCCCTCCTTTAATCATAAAGTAGACTTTGTTTGTACTTTACAGTTTATGCGAGGTATGCTCTGAGGAAAGGAAACTGAAGGTGTGCAAATAGTTAACTGTGCACTGTATCTCCATGGTGATATGAAGGGCTGTTTTGGGGCTGTGTGCAGGTACAGTCATCCTGATGGGTAGCAGGATTTTCACCTGCAGGGCTGGGCATCCTGAGGAAATCATTACTGCCTCAATTTTGTTTTTTGGTGTGTTGGGTATAATCCCTGCCCAGGATTAGGCACACAGTGTAAACCCAGACTGGATTCCTTGAAGAGAAGACTACGCTGCCAGGCATCATTCAGGAGAGAGATGCCACCAATGTGCAGAAAGTTAGAATACTTCTAGTCTAAAAAGATCCTGGCTGTAAATAGCTGCCCTCGTGCTGGAAGAATAGGGAGCAAAGGGAAAAAACGTGATACCCTCTTTCAGCACAGTAATATAGCAACAGACTATTGTGCATATTTATGTGCCGACATTGTAACAGATGTGTTAAAAACCATTATTATATCTGTGAAGAATGTGGTCACCAGAGCTCAGTGCAGGGTTGTGCCTCCCACAGAGACAGTGGGTACAAAGGTTAGCCTTCATCTCCATCATGGACAAATTAATATTATGCCTGTAGGGTAAGTTTCAGGACTTTGTTGTGACTTGGTCTCCATGTCCATTTTCTACTTACATGGACAATAATTTCCCAAAATACAGGGAGACCCAAAGGTTAACATAATTTTCCCTTTGAATAATAAAACCTTGCAATGTATAGCCACTTATGTGGTCCCTGAGGCAGTGACTCAGTCCATTACAATGAGAAAACCTGATTAAGAATATAGTATTCTAAATTGCTGACACCTTTTTTTCATTTTGCCTTCCCTTGCCAAGACCCACTGGTTGGGTGCTAAAGGTAGAAAAAATTCCTGCTCTAAATGCAGTCTAGTTTTTAACAGAAGGAGAGTTAAGATCTGGAACTGGTACTGAGAGATGTGACACAGTCATTGGCACATGGACACTTCATGCTTCAACACCAGTTGGTGCAAAAATTGATTTTGTGATAAAAGAAAAAGATGTTAGAAATGGCTTGAACTGGGTCATATTTGGTGGCTGAGAACATTGGAGCTAAATATTTTCATCTTTAGAATGGATATTTTGTGGGGTTCCTGAATTTTGTTTTCCTGGCTGTTATACTGTTATTATTAACTAAACCATAAGACAGTTCTGTGTGATGTTATTGTTTCCAGTGATGCCTGCTACAGTTGTCTGGATCCTTTTGAGAACTGGCATCTGCTTTGATGCCCTCTGTGTGGCTTTGAATAACAGACATGCACTTCTTAACTTTCAATCAAACTATTTTTTTAAAAAGCAGGGGAGGGAATTTTTCAAATGCACTACTTTCCAAATATTTTCTGGAAGAAAGTCTGCATTAATGTTCAGCACAGTTAATCTCTGCAAAATGCAATAGCTTCCATGCAGCCACCCTACTTGGTGGAGCTCCAGAAATGCCTAGGAAAAGCAGTTGGATTAAGAAGTCTCACAGTATTGCCGTTGTGACATTCCAGAGTATTTAGCCAGGTAGTACAAGACTCTGCATCCAAATGAAAGCTGAAGATATTGGAGGATATTGTAATCTGAATTTCCATTATGATTTTATCTGCTCTGGAGAGTTCTATTGCTCAGACAAATTTTCATGCAATAAGAATTTCTGACATCATTACAAGTACTACCTGATTTTGCATTCTTCAGAATAAAAGGGATCAAGTTATGGCCTTTAGAGCCATTTAAGGTCTTCTAGAACAAGTCACCTGGTCAAGATCCTGCTCCAGTGATTATGTTTCCCAGCAACCTCCTTAAAGTAGGTTTTGGGTTGCACCTATTGCTTTGATGAAGTCAAAACCACATTCCTGACTACTTTCTGAGTGTCCCATGGGACTTTGTCCATCATACAACATAGGTTAAAGTTGAGAAACAGAAGTATTTTCAAAACATATGGAGGTGGGAGCACCACAGATTTGCACAGTTGGAAATTGTGTTGCTCTCCTGTCTACCTCTTTGGATTGCTTTGTTTTACATATTGGAGGCAGCTGCTTCACATTAATCTCTTCAGGTAAATGCTTTCTCTACCACTGACCTTCTCTAGCCCATACATGGTGAGGAAGACAGCTTGCTGGATGTGTTTGAGCTGGTTTGTATTCCTCCACGCTGAATATATCTGTTGTGACCTTCCTTCCAGCTCCTGGTATTCCATAAACATATTTTGTGAGTCATTTATGTCTACATAAACTGAAGAACAAGCAGAAGTGATATCTCACTTCAGAATAAATTTGTTTCTGTTCCTTTATTTTCATTTTTTAGCAGTGACATGATGAGGAGCTACTAATGCCAATAACAATCAGAAGATGGAGTGGCTCCTGCTGCACTTCAGCACATTGTTTCACACAGGTGCATAGGATAAGAAATTAATAAAATCATTGCAAAAGTATTACAAAGTTCCCTCCAGAGACAATTGCACTGAAAGCAAGTGCAGTTTTCAGAGATGTCTTGGAGATCTGAGAAGTCCCACCTGAAAACCTTTTCTCTCAGCAGTGAAAGTCCAGATTAATAAATGTCATTCCTCTACTGGTAAATCACACACCTCCAGCAAATTGTCCTGGTTGCTGGAGCTTGATAAAAGGCTGCTGCTTGAGACTTGTCTCAGCTGTGTGATGACCACTCCAAGTAGCATCTTCCCAAGCAACTTCAGACAGAGTTTGGAAGTTAGCATGGGAAGGGAGACTTCCTTAAGTGCAGTCTACATGTGACCACCCAGTTTTCAGTAAGTCAGAGAGTTTAGCAGTACAGATGTGGGCCATTTTGTATCAGTCAGCCTCAGTGTTGTGCTTTATTTGTAGACATATCCAAATTTACTCATGCAGACTTAGCCAGGGATACTGTAGTGTTGCTATGCTGAGCACAGGCCTCAGAGAGAATCATTCTCAAATATAAAGTGGGCCGCTGAGTCCCCTGACTCGGAGTTCAGCACTTCAGAGTGAATCTACCAACGGCAAACATACTGAATGGAAATAAAATTAAACTAGGCCATAGGAAAGGATAAGGAGATAAATATGTCTGAAGTCATAGAATCACAGAATTGTCATAGTTGGAAAGGACATCTGAGATTAATAAGTCCAACTATCAACACAAAAAAACCCCCAAAACCCAACTACACACACTCCACCAGAAAACACCCACAAAACCCCCCTACAACCTCAGCCACTAGAGCAACAGATTCTGCTCTTTTCACTGTTTAGGTGTCTGTCTGCAATTCTGAGATATGTCCCCATGTAAAATGACGCTGAAGTCCCTGGAACTTCATTTAAAGATGCTTAAGCCCAGTATTATGGGCTTGGGCTTGCTCTTTTCTGTGAAGAATATTGATGGTAAAGACTACAGTTTGACTGTAAGCAGAAAGTGGGTGCCCACTCCAGCTGTGGTTTCCCTGGTTGCTGGAGCTTGATAAAAGGCTGCTGCTTGAGACTTGTCTCAGCTGTGTGATGACCACTCCAAGTAGCATCTTCCCAAGCAACTTCAGACAGAGTTTGGAAGTTAGCATGGGAAGGGAGACTTCCTTAAGTGCAGTCTACATGTGACCACCCAGTTTTCAGTAAGTCAGAGAGTTTAGCAGTACAGATGTGGGCCATTTTGTATCAGTCAGCCTCAGTGTTGTGCTTTATTTGTAGACATATCCAAATTTACTCATGCAGACTTAGCCAGGGATACTGTAGTGTTGCTATGCTGAGCACAGGCCTCAGAGAGAATCATTCTCAAATATAAAGTGGGCCGCTGAGTCCCCTGACTCGGAGTTCAGCACTTCAGAGTGAATCTACCAACGGCAAACATACTGAATGGAAATAAAATTAAACTAGGCCATAGGAAAGGATAAGGAGATAAATATGTCTGAAGTCATAGAATCACAGAATTGTCATAGTTGGAAAGGACATCTGAGATTAATAAGTCCAACTATCAACACAAAAAAACCCCCAAAACCCAACTACACACACTCCACCAGAAAACACCCACAAAACCCCCCTACAACCTCAGCCACTAGAGCAACAGATTCTGCTCTTTTCACTGTTTAGGTGTCTGTCTGCAATTCTGAGATATGTCCCCATGTAAAATGACGCTGAAGTCCCTGGAACTTCATTTAAAGATGCTTAAGCCCAGTATTATGGGCTTGGGCTTGCTCTTTTCTGTGAAGAATATTGATGGTAAAGACTACAGTTTGACTGTAAGCAGAAAGTGGGTGCCCACTCCAGCTGTGGTTTCCAAACTCAGCTTCTCCTCTACTCAAGAACACCCTGGCCATTGCAGCTGCTGGTGAGGCTGGGACAGGGCCAGCCTTCTCCTATCCTATTGAACTGAGGATGCTTTGCCAAACAGCCAGAAAAGAGCTATCCAGTCTGAACACTGGATGTTCTAAATTTTAATTCCTCTGCGAGGTCATCCACAAAAGTTATTATAGCATGAAGTGGTCCGAAGAATCCTTGTACAAGATTTGGAAGGTCACTTTCAGACAGCAACACCAAAACTTTCAAGTCCTGGACTGCTTCTTCCCTCCTGTCTCACTGTCACTTCATCATGTTCAGTGGAATGAGAGCAGCAGGACAGGGTCAGAGTTAAGGTTGGTTGCCAAATTTCAAAGCTTTCAAGACCTCTTTATTTCATAATGCAACATTGTAATAGCGCTGCTTTAAATTAGCTGATACGTGTTCACTAACTCAATCTAAGTACAATGCAGGGGCTTAGGGGTCTGGGAATATTGTGCAGCTTTGATCTCCATAAACCCTTATTAGCACAGGTACTGATACAATTATCTGCAGGGTCACTCTACATACTTACAGGCTAGAAGTCCAGTCAACAGATTAAACTGCCTCATTTATCATCATGTGATCTGTTTCTAATTAGTTCACTCCAGTTAATGGTTTCTTAAAACTGTCTTTTTTGAGTTATTTTTTCAGAAACATATAAACCACTTGAAATAACTTCTCAAGGGTGGCTAAATATATTATTTATTTTCTGGCATGTTGCCAGTTATGTGATTTGCACGGAGTTCATTTACTTCATGAAATAGGTCATGTCTTTGCTCTCAGAGACGGAGGGCACAGAACTGTGTTGTGATGATGGTAGAATCTGATAAAAAGCTTTTTAACACATCCATGACACTGTCCTGGCTCATGGAGTCTGACGTTTACGGTTCTGAAATAAGTCTAAAGACAGCTAGTTTTATCTCCTTCCAGGAAAGCAAAACCATGAGTCTTACTGAATGACTAGTACTCCCTGAACAAATGTCAAATTAGATTTAAAAGTGCAGGCTGTACTACTAGTATGGATTGGACCAAAGAGGTTTTGCATGCCAGTCATAAATTGCTGGTCTTAATTAGAGTGTAATAAAAATTTTAATTTGATCAAAGCGTGTAGCACCTATTGTAAGCCTACTGTTTCATCAGGGAGATTTATACCTTCTGCTTTCTTCTCAGTACTGCAGTAATTGCATCTGGTTATTACTAGATTTGTTATTACAAATACACCTCTCCTGATGGCCTGTGGGCCAGGATTTAGGGTTATTAGGCTTGACCTGTTTTGATTCCCTGTCAAGGAAAATCCTTCACCCTTAAGACTTTCAGAAACCACTGTGACCAGTGTGCCAGCAGGAGCAAAGTGGAATTTAACAATCTGGATATACTGTTGTGGAGACCATGTAAAGAGCAGGAAAATATCTGTTTAGATAGTAAAGAATGGTTATCTCAGAAACTTCTAACCTGAGGTCTCATCAAGGACTGAAGTGTTAGTAAGTTGTCATATTATTTTCTGCAAAGAGAGCATTCACTTCTGAGGGAGAGTAAACATGGAGACAAGCCAGGGTTGAAAATCTTGCTGCACTGTTGCTCAGATCAAATGAAGACCAAGTTCCAGGTATCCTCAGCTCAGTGCTGTCTTTTCCCTTCCAGGTGACATCTTAGGTTGTTTTCTGGAAGTTCGTCTTTTCCAGCAACATTTTAAAGGGAAGGTAATCTGTGAACCAAAGTGGTAGTTAGTACTGGTAGGTACCTGCATATGAATTGTGACAGGCTAAGACTTGCAGACACAATCTGTGCCTTCAGTTTTTCTGTGTAAAATCTTGTTGTCCCAGCTTAAATGACATTTGTGTGTCAAATGCTTATCATGCTAACATAATTTTTATAGGAAGAAGCCACAGACAGGTTAAGAAAAGGCCAGCACTGGGGGAAAGAAAGAATCTTGAGAAGGAGACAAAGGTCTAAAAAATGTAACTAAGGATAAGAGAGAGGAACAAACAGTGTTTTGTCTCATCTAAATGTTGGTGACTCAGACACTGAGGCAGACTCCTCTCCTTGGATGTCTGAGCCTCCCCAGGAGCACATGCACCCCAGAGCACAGATCTCCCTATCTCACATCTTTCCTGTTGGATCATTAGAAGGTAGAAAATGAAGAAGAAAAAAAATAACGAAGCCCTTTTTCCCTCCATTCTGTAGATATGAAAAAAAAACAAGAAAAAAAAACGAGCCCTGTGAATGTGTCTCTCTCTCTCAGCTACATCTGTACTGTTAGCAGAAATGACATCTCTGTAATGCAAACTTCTGTGGTAAGAGCTGTGTTCACATCCTGCTGTTGCCTGGCTGGCAGTGGGAGCTGGCAGCTGTATCTTACGCTTGTCTTCCATTGTAAGGAGGAGTTCCTATTAAGGCAATTAATGCTTCCAAGCTCAGAAAAAAAGAATAAAAATCTAATTTTTTGACACCTTCTTTGCAAGGCTTCTTCGTTTCCATGGAGAAATTTTGTGCAAAGCCATTTTTTGTTAGCAGCTGGCACCTCTAATTATAGTTGAATGGATACTTCCAAAACTGAAATAAAGGTTGCTTTAGCCACCTTTTCATGTTAAATCCAGTCTTCTCCAGACTTAGAATGAAAGTAGATGAGATTCTAACACATTCCTTTATATTCAAAGTGAGCTTGTTTCCTGACCTCTTAATTTATTTATTTTTTTTGTGGAAATTAATTGGCAAAGTGGGATATGGGCGTGTCCTTTTAGAAAAGCCAAGAAATAGCCACAGTCTGACGTCTGTGACAAGGAGTAAAGTTGTTGAAGGTAGATCAGTTTTACCTCAGTGTAATTGACATAGTATTTACAACAGAATGAAAGGATATTTTTATAATGTTACAAGGATGATAAATGTGAGGTAATGGTCTCTGTCATAACAGGGTGACTTCTGATCTTTTCCTTTTCCTAAAATTTTGCTGCTGTTATTTCCTTGCTGTTTGCTTCCAGCCCAATGTGAATATGTTAAGGGGCTCTCAAGAAGTTTGTTCAACTGTTTAAACTGTTAAATGCTTCATGATTCTTTGGTTCCAGTGAGAGCTATAAGTCTTTTACAGTCAGTACTACAGAGTACTGTAAAACAAATATTATGTCATATTGGCATATACCATACATTTTGAACCCTGCCAATACTGTGGTTTGGTCTGACCCACTGCTTCATGAGCAAGGCTCATGCAGATGTTCTCATCCACACCTCCACCCTGAAGTCTCATGATTATCCTAAACTTTCATCACGACTTTTGAAATAATAAATAGGCATATAATTAGGTTTTACCTGCAGTACGGTGGCACATACCTGCAAACCACAAAAAAGTGACCATTTAAATTTGAAAATATCAAAAAAGCCAGTTGGTGAATGAAAAACAAATGCCACAATATTCATGGAGCATTAATGCCACAGTTTGCCTAAGGAAATGCTAGCATAAATTTCATAGGGTAAATAATAAATTCCTCACAGTGTATGCAAGGCCATCATGCTGAAGACTTACAGCAATGGGTGATATTTTTATTTTACATTTTTTACCCTTCTTTGGTGTGGAAGAAGCTCTTGTGTCATGAGGACAAGCAAGAATATAAATTTCTTCCAGTAAGTGACTGGAATTGTTTAATTTGTCACCTTAAGGAAAAGCATAATATCTCAAAATTATTTGAATTACATATATGTCTTAAATGAGTACTGAGGAATAGTAAATTCACAGCCTGGAACTAGAACCGTCTTTATTTTTCAGTGTTTGGGTTTTCCTTTTAGGATGTGGAATTCCTGTTTGCACTCTCATGGAAGTTGTTTTTGCATCTTCACATATGAAACAGTTCTGAATCACATGCTGTAACATATGTCTAGCCCAGCTGTTCTCTCTGTACTTAGATGGTCCCATCACCATAAATCTCTGAGCAGATCACAATTACAAAAAAAAAAAAAAAAAAAAAAAAAAAAGACTCTTGCAGGACCCACGGCTGGGGAAGCATTTGGTGTCCAACATGAGCTAAACTGGTAAATTGGAGAAGAGTGTTAAGAAGTGTTTAGTCTCAAATCAAGCAAGAAGTCTCTAGCTCTGCTTGGAGTTGGTCCCCCTGCTGAGTCCTAGACAAGGGCTCCTTCCTCATTAGACCTTTTTTCAAGAACCAGAGAATTTGAGTGTGTATTTTCTGAAGTGACATGTATGCTCGTGTGCTACTTGCATCATCAAAGATTAAAAAAAAATGCACCTGAAATCCTTCATGTTGTGCAGCTCTATGCTGTACAGCATTCACAAGGGTGGGCATCTCTGATAAAGGAGACTGAAAGCAACTATCTCTGCATTTTTATCTGTCTTTGACACTTTTAGTACCCCAGGGAACCATCAGTTTAATACAATTTCCCACACCCTACAATAGTCTGAAATTTAACAGAAAGACCATTTCTAGCATATATATTTTTTTCTGGTTTTGCATACTTAGCTATTTTACATTTAAAAAAAAAAAAAAAAGAAAGAAAAAGAAAAGAAGAAACTGTTTTGATCAAGGGATTTTTCTCTGACACAGCAAGATGCAATAGTGTAGCCTCACAAACACCTCGACTTTCAAATGCAGAACACACTCTCACATTTCTACCATAGAAGGTGCTACTGGGATATTCTGAATTCCCTTCATTCCCAAGAGATCTGCTAATCTCAGAAGGATGGATGCAGGAAGGGAATTTGCTTGGCCCCAGATTTCATAATGTTATGATGCACTTGGAGAGTTTCAGGACTCAGGATCCAGACACAGGGCTAAAGTCTCCTCTTGCACCAGAGTGTACCAGGAGTTGGGCTCAGAGAAAGACCCCAGACTGGCTGAATTAGCATCAAACCACTTCTTAACAGCCACATATCTTAAAATGCTCCCAGTTCTAACCCATCCAGTGAACCTCAGCAGTAGGAAAAATCTGCTAGAAGGGAGGAGCACAAGTCTGAGACCTTCCTTAGGCTTCACAGAAAAGTTTTATTTGAATTTATTATTGGCATTAAATTACATGGAAGAACCCTGTTTTATACATTTAGTAGATAGACACATCCAACAGGTTGTGTCACCCACACAGTATAATGCACCTTTGTGGAGACCATCTCATCCCTGGGATGAGGGGCAAGGACAGAAGGAAAATTCCATGCACTATGCCCAGCTCCCACCCATGGGAGTTGCCAGTCCAAACACAACCACTTAACAGAAAACAAAACTACAGAAATAGTCTGATAAAACTTTCACAGTGCCTTACACCATTCAGATTGCATTTCTCTTCCAAGAAAAGCAATTAGTCAAGCAGTGGGGTAGGATTCAGGACAAGTGGGCTGTCCCAGCCAGGCACCCTCGGCTCAGTAGGTGAGTGAGAGATCATTGCTTTTTCTCCTTGGATGGTCTGCTGAAGCAAACACTGCCTGAAAACGAGTTCTAAGATCTATGGATGTACTGTGTAGTGGATGTTATCATGGTACCTAATCAAGTGTTTATACTACAGGGTCAAGAACTCTGCTCCTTTGACACATGGCTGAACTACTGTGAAGATGTCCTGCACATTCCATGGCGAAAACTTTCTCTTCAGAAAGTCAGCCTGTCAAAGAACACTATGGCAAATAATGTAAATAACTGATAGGCACATAATCAACATATATGGATGGCTGGAATAGCTGCCCCTAGGGAGAGTTTCAAGAAGAGGGGTATATTGGTATCTAGCCAGGAAGCTGATTTTGTTGTGTTTTGGTGGGTTTTTAGTTTGGTTGTTTGGTTTTGGTTTGTTTGCTTTTGTTTTTTTTTTGTTGCTGTTTGTTTTTTTTGGTGTTTGTTTGTTGTTTGGTTTTTGTTGTTGTTGGTTTGCTTTTTTTTGTTTGTCTGTTTTTTTTCAATAGTATTGGTGCTTAAATAGCAGACATTCACGGTATTGTTATTAATAAGGTTTTAAGGAGTATTGCCCTTTGCTTCCTGAGGACTGTGGCATGCAGGCAATACAAAAGCATTCGAACATTGCCCTGACAGAGTCTTGAAAACAACATTGGCAGTCACAGACAGGTCAGTTAAAAACCTTTGATGAATGTCTTGAATAGAGTCTGATGAACCTCAGAAAGTTATGAGCTAAGAGTACACAGGGAATTGGCTTATGTTGTCCAAAAATATTATAAACACAGAATAATGAAATACAGTATGCTTTGCACAAAGATTTTAATAGTGATACTAGACAAATTCAAATTAGGTTTTTCTTTTTGTATATGGAGATTTTTCTGGATAAACATGTTCTTTACGTTCCTTAATCTTTATTTCTGTATTCCTTAATCTGTATTTCTGTCACTGGAGGTGATTAAATGGGACTGGTAATAAAAAATTTCTTTCACTGTAGTTAAGATTGAGCTTCTGCACTCCTCTGTGTTCAGCTTCAAAAATGAGCCTCACTGTGTCATGCTAGAGAGCTCTTGCAGTTTTGCAATGCTATGGTGTTTGGACTTGGCTCATTGAAGAGAATAATTCCTTACCAAATTTTCCTTTTCTGTTTTCACTCAACTTCTTGATGTCCCACTTCAACTGTTTTTGAAAAATGTAAGCACATTTGTCTTCTGTGGTTAACTTAATAAAACATTTGCTTTTTGCCCATTAAAAAAAACAAACATGAGAACCAACACAGCAAACAACATTGACTTAAAGACTAGAATTTAGGCAATACTTTATGTATTAAAAAATGGCATCCATTGGAAAGAAGTCACTAATACAAATAAGAAATATCTACACTGAATGCCATTTTCTTTATTTTCAGATGTGTCTAATCCACACACTTGCATATGCACCCTATTCACCCTCTCCAGTGCAAAACCAACCTCACTTACCCTGTGAGATGCCACCACTCATGCAGGTGTAGTTATAGGTATTTCTGGTATGGCATTGCTCTTCCATTCTCTGTATCGATGTAGAGGTTGTGTTCAACCTCTTTGTATGTCGCAGAGAGAGACAGTTTGGTATTTCTTCACTTATGCATGTGTAAAGTGTTTTCATGCAATGTTTGTGTGCTTGAAATACAAATGAAAGCCTCACTTTCATTTGCAAATGAGACCGGCTGCTAAGGTCAGTTCTATTTGGACAGTATCTAGAATGTCATAATACCTCCCAGTGTTAAGGGAGGCTGTAGCCGTGTGCCCTGAAGGCAAAGCTGGAGTACCATGCTGGGACACTGTGCATGATGTGCTCCAGGAGGTAACAGATCTAATGCACCATGTGATGACGAACTCAGCAATTAGTGTGGCTGAATAGCTGAGGAGGGACAGTCAGTGAGAAAGTCTGACTGATGTGCACTTGATTTGAAGGGAGGCATAACTCTTTGCTGTGAATGACAAAAGCTCACACCTTTTGGTCAATGGCATTTATCTTCAGAGGATCCTTCTTAGTTTCGCAGATGCCTCTGAAAACCAACCTCAAGGCCCCAACTTTATTTGGGCACCATCAGTGTGGAGATGGAGGTGTGCTGTCCCACAGTGGTGGCAGCAGTACCTGCTGGCTTTCTGTCAGGTCCTAGGCTGTAGGAAGAGGCATTCCTTGAGGTTTGCCAGGTCTTCTGACAGGGATGCAACTGCAGAGAAGAGGCTTTTCCTCTTCATTGGAAGGAAAAAGGCAACCTGAACAAATTTTCCTTCCTTATTGGAAATAGCTCATGGGACATGAGTGATTCACACTTCACAGATTGAGAAGCCCAGCACTCAGCCAAGCTGCTCTGTAGCACAAGCCATCATCCACGTACTTCGGTGAATTTTGCCAAGCATTTATACCTCACTCAAATCTTTGTGTGTTGAGCTAGTCTGAGCGGAGGCAGGGCATGAGCTGTGTGATGTAAGAAAATAGTTCTTGAAAAAGTATACTATATACTGTAGCTCTTGCAAAAGGTTCTGCAGGAGTCCAAGTTCTCCTTCC
>NW_009953390.1:205675-218478 GCF_000747805.2 Chaetura pelagica | reverse complement strand
CAGCTGTAAGTAGAGACAGTATGAAGAATAAAACACCCAGGAATCTCAGCAACTTCTCTGAGCCAGATTTTTGAGGTTACATTCAATACATCAACATACCTTTCTTTCTTATGTTAATGAAATATCAGTCAATAACTCTTGTGTAGAACAAATCCTCTTATGTGTATAAGCATGTAGCTGTAACTCACCAGGGTAGCCCAAAGCACTACAGCAAGAGATAATCAGCAAGGATAAGTCAGCTTAGCTGCACTAGAACATTTCCCATTGACATCGAATGAGAATCTGGCTGTGCAGCTGAAGGTAGCAGAAATGCCCCAGTGCTGCAGTTTTCTATATTCTTCCTCTTAGTGGTCATTATCAAGAACATGAATAGTCCTGGCTTTTATAGCAATTCTTGCCTCACAAATTATAGAATCATAGAATGGTTTGGATCGGAAGGGACTATAAAGATCATCTAGATCCAACCCTCTCTGCATGGGCAGAGACACCTCCCACTAGATCAAGTTGTTCAGAGCTTCATCTAACCTGGCCTTGAACACTGCTGGGGATGGGGCTTCCACAACTTCCCTAGACAAAGGGAAGGCCACTATAAGGTCTCCCCAGAGCCTTCTCTTCTCTAGGCTGAACAACCCCAACTCCCTCAGCCTGTTTTCATAGGAGAGATGCTCAAGTCCTCTTATCATCTTTCTGGGCTCCTCTGGACTCTCTCCAACAGCTCCATGTCCTTCTTGTGTTGGGAATTCCAGAACTGGATGTAGTAGTCCAGGTGGGGAAGAGGGGAAGAATCACCACCCCTGACCTGTTGGCCATGCTTCTTTTAATGCAGCCCAGGACACTGTTGGCATTCCGGGCTGCAAGCACACATTGCCGGCTCATGCGGAGCTTTTAATCAACTATCACGCCCAAGGTCTTCTCCTCCGGACTGCTTTTGATCCATTCTCCACCCAACCAGTATTTTTGCTTGGGATTGCCCCAACCCAGGTGCAGGACCTTGCACTTGGCCTTATTGAACTTTATGAGGTTGGCATAAGCCCACCTCTCAAGCCTGTCAAGGTCCTTCTGGATGTCATCTCTCCCCTGAAGTGTGTTGACTTCACTGGTCAGTTTGATGTCATCAGCAGACTTGCTGAGGGTGCACTCAATCCCTCTGTCCTTGTCACTGACAAAGCACTGGTCGGAGTGCTGACCCTTGGGGAACACCTCTTGTCACAGGCCTCCATCTGGACACTGAGTCGTTGATCACAACTCTTTGAGTGCAATCACCCAGACAGTTCCTTACCCAACGAATGATCCATCCTTTGAATCTGTATCATTCCAGTTTGGGTATTAGGATTTTGTGTGGGACAGTGTTGAAAGCTTCCAACAAGTCCAGGTAGATGACATCAGTTGCTAAACCCTGATGGTGTGGGTTCCAGGTTGGGTCTAGACCTGTGAATCCCAAAGCGGGGCTGCCTGTGTGGACATTCCTCCAGGACTGGGCTAATAATGCCTTTTCCAGTATGAACTGTTTTTGTATTTATTTTGAGCTTTATATTCTTGTGGTTTTGAAATGACATTTACTGCTATATTCTCTAAGTAGCTCTGAGAAATCAAAGGCATTTAATTTCCAAGGATTTGCTCTTTCTGAGCAAACAGGCAGAACACACTAGAGGTGGCAACAGCAGCAGAACAAACAAACCAACAAAACCTCCACATTATCAAAATATCAACAGTGACTCAGAAGGCCTACAAATTGCTACCCAGTAAGTGATTCAAGGTGTCTGAAATAAATCATTTAAACTCAGCATGAACCAAGCATGGTGACAGAGGCCAAATTCTTAATTTATCTGTTAATAGTGGTGTTTGAGAAAAAACAATGCAAATTTAAGAAACTGTATTTTATACATTATTGCTATGGAAAAAGAATTATTGGGGTTTTGTTTGTGTATTTTAAGCCACATCTAAGTCATGAAGCAGATTTTTTACCATGACTTGTAAAAAACCAAGATGCTTATATGTAACCTGGTCCCCAGAAACACAATAAAAATATTTACATGGCTAAATCCAGTGCAACTGCATTTGGTAATGTCATTTGCAAAACAGACCCAACTGAATTTACTATGTGCTGTAAATCATGAATAGTTTTTCTTCAGACTAACTGATTTATCACAGTAGCTTAAATACAGATGCTCTTTCCCAAGACAGATGATCTCTTGAACACCTGATCATCTTTCAGAGGTATACAATAGTAGAAACAAACATCCAAGCTTTGCATAGAAATCAAATTGAATTGGTGTATGGAATATTTTTAGCCATAAAAAAAAAATAAAATGAAGGACTATGTACATTCCTCTACCTTGATTTCCCTGTCACTTCTAATATTTTTTCACTTAGGGTTTTGGTCAAAGTTTTCCAATACTTTTCTTCCAAATCACGGGCACTGTTTCTCTGAACATTTTCCTGGTATTTTTCTGCTTTGTGTCAACTTCTCCTGTCACTCAGGTTAGCCTCAGTGAGTAGGTCTGTATGAATGTATGGTGGGTTTCTGTGCAAGATGGTGTATATGAAAGGATAAAAGTGAGGATGGAATGGGAAGGAGAGTGTGCTGGTACACATATGTGCTCTGCACAGTGTGAACATCACAAAAAAATACTCCTTTCATTGGAGTGTACAAGTACTTTGACTTATGACAGTATACATCTTTGGAAAGGTATTCTAGAGTGTGTTAGGCTTCGTCAACGTGGGGCAAGATCTCTCTCCAAGATCACATGTTCAACTCATCAATCTAAGCTGATAACAACTTGACAACATTTAAGTGATGACATTGCAAGCATACCATAAGTTTGAGTTAGCACCTCACGTAATTTGCTGAATGTTGTCAACACCACTTCTCAGATCTGTTCTTTCAGGCTCTGTGCAAATGTGGGCAGGTGAAATTATATTTTACACTGGTTTTAGGTTCTGGAAATATTCTTTGCAGCCACAGTTGTGAAAGATTCACTTAAAAAATAGAATCTGAAATTTAGAGGATGTGAAGGGAGTTGGTGGTACCTAGGGCTGAAATAATTTACCTAAAAATGACTTGGCATGTCTTCTCTGTCCCTTTGTGCACCTACAAATGCATTTAGTTTTATTCTGTAATTGTCATTCTTGTGTTTGATGGTGATACATGTACTGCTGTAGAATGGAAAATCAAGTCTTGGAAATGCTGGGATGCCACTGTACCTCTAAATATAGATGAAGAGGAAGTGGGCAAGTTGCTAGGTTTATCCTGCATGTGATGAAGGTGATGGGAGACAGCTTTCTGTGCTGAGCAGGAAGGTCTGACTGCCTGAGGCATCGAGATTAGAAAGTTGCTGTGTGTGTGCAGGGAACAGCCTGAAGGAAATGAAGCATTTGGAAAGGAAATGAAGCTGCCTAAAGGCTGACATCTTTGGCAGAGCAACTGGGGAGAATGGGAACATGCCAATAGACATGAAGTTCTGAACGCATAGAGAAGAAACAAAAACGAACACAAGTAATAAAGGCGAAGTCACTGAATTTATGATTATTGTGATAAGAAGATCTTGCATGAAGGAAGGAGATTAAATGACTAACAGTCATTTCACTTTGAGGTTGTGAAGAGCTCTCAGACGAGAAATAATCTTGTTATGAACAACTTTTTAAGATGCCATCCATTAGGGAAAAAGCTCTGAATGCCACTGCCAGTTCACCATTCTCTACAGCACAGATTTCGATTTGTGAGTGCTCCTGAGACTTATGTGGCACGCCACAGCTCTGCCACTTCATTAAATTGTGCCTAGAAGTGGCTGCAAGTCTTTAATTCAGGATGTATGGATCTCATGGCTTTTTTTCAGTGGGAATCCCTCCTTCAGTAGTTTGGAAAGATGACCAAGATCCCCAGTGGCTTTAGATCAGCCCTGAAATCCATGCCAATCAGATCTCTGTTGCAGGCCAACATCATGCAAGGATCTCAAAGCAGCCCCAAAACAACAGTTTTTACCTACCCTGCAGATGTAAAGACAAAGAAAAGATAATAAATAAATGGCTGTTATTTGTGTTTTCTTCAAATAATGAAAGAATACTGTTGTATTGTCCTTTCACATCACTGCTCTGCACCTTCAACATTTTTTTTCCACTTCCACTGAAATCCTTTCCAAAGTGTAAGACTGGAGTTTACAAGAGACTATTAGATGCCAGTCCTACAAATATCTTTGCACATGGTTAACTTCATGCACAGGGGTGGTCTTGCTGATGTCAAGCTAAGCACATGCCTAAGTGTTTAGAAGACTTAGTCTTATTCTGACATCTAAGTAAACAGATGATCATCTTAAAATCTCCAGGAATTTCTATCAGAAAGGACGTTTTATTAAAGACAAAACAAATCTGTAAACATATTTGGAGTCAACATAAAAAAATACCTTTTCAATGAAAATGGTATTCATAGCTTTAAACCTTTGTTTGGTGAAATCCCTTCTAAAACTCTGAAGTTTAAAACTTCACCTCTACTTTAATAACATTTTATAAATTAGAAAGGTCAAATGCATCTCCATTAAACAGAATTTATTCTAGCGCTACCCCAGTTAAGCATCAGTCACTCACCTTCGTTATAATTAAACTGATTCATTCTTGTATCCCAGGATTTCCAGATAAAAATTGATTCCAGCAGTGATGAATTCTTACAACATGCACTAGTAATAATTTGAAGGACAGTCTATTATACTTGCACAGCCTCTTCCATCAAGTGATCTCAAGGCACTTCATAAACATCACACAGGCATTGCTAAACAAGATGAGCATTATTGGCCACACGAAGGGCGATATTTATAGACAGGAGTTCTGTGGGTGCTTTAGGTGCTGCACTGTGTGCTCAAGGATCAAGTTCTTCAAATCTAAAGAGCATTGTTAGATTTCATGCTGCTTTGGTGAGGCAGGAATTCAGGAGGGCTCTGAGCAGTAACAGATCATGTCACTTACAGAGAGACAGAACAGTGGATATTTTGTGGTTTCAGGTGTCCACGGCACACTTTACTCAAAATGAGGACCCAGGAAGGGGCACACTACCAACAGCCTTTGCTTCAAAGGCTCCAGAGACTGAACAAATAACTAGGTGATGTTGTTTAAAGCTAACAATTCAGTTGATAAATTTACTCAGCATGCTCCATTTTCCTGTTTCTAAATTGTCTGGAAAGTAACTGACTTTTCCAAATCTCTAGATACTGCAGTAGTATTTTTTTGGCCTGCAGGCTATTGGCAAAATGGCTGCTCTGACTATTCACTGTTTGTTGATTACTGCTTGTGCCACATGGTTGGTCAGCTTAATGGTGTAGTATTTCTGTTTCCTGATTGCACACTTCAAGCTTTATGAGCAGGAATAATCTTTTTGTTCCTTCTGTGTGAGTTATTCATGAACACATAAAATTGTTCAGTGAACATACAGAGATTTTAAAAAAAAAAAAAAAGTATCAAAATTATTTTTGAGAGTCTTCTTAATGTTGTTAAGCTTGAAAATATTTATTTCATACAGAGCTTTTTCACCCCTGGCCTGTGCACCCCAAGGTTATTAAGAAATAAAATATTTAATCTCTCAGATTGCTAAGATGGGTTTGCACATGCCAGGAACGCAAGATTTTCTTCAGGAAACTCAGATCTCGTATTGCAGCTGCTGCGTTTTGCCACATATAAACCATCCATTTCCACCTAAGTGACTCAGATTAAAATAACTTCAGTTTTGGTTTTGCCATAGACAAACATAGGAAAACAGCTCAGAGCAGAGTCTGTAGCCATGTAAGAGAATGCAGGAAGCTCTTTGAACTAAAAATAGATTTTTCTTTCTAGTTTACTACTGAATGAATTCATATATACAGAAAATGTATCTAATTTCCATCAGCAGAAAAGGCAGGTCTGAAGGCACGAAGTTTCAGAACATTTCCCGAGATATTTTAGGTTCAACAAGTAATTACCTATGTATACTGTATGTACATATGCAGAGATTACCAACTAGCTTATACAGCACCTGAAATACAGAACCCATGATCTTGGCTTCAAAAATATACAGCTTTCTATTTTGAGTGGAAAAAACACCTCCATTCAGTGGAAGAAATATGTAATCACATCAGCTCATTTGATGTGCCAATCAAGGATGAGAATTGTATCACAGTGTCTGACAAGCAGCATCAGCATATACGCAATGCCCTAACAGCACAACAGTGGCAGAATTCAGCCAAGTTTAGAGATGAATAAGGCAGGTCAAACATCCTGTCCATCTGCTTTGCAGCTTAAAACTTTACTGTAAAGCAAATGATCTGTGAAAACTATTTTTCACAGTTAGAAACAAAACCTCACCAATTCATATGTCTCTTGAAGTCTTGGAGAGTGATGTCTAAACCTGAGATTGCACAGAACTGATTGTACATTTCTTTATATTACAGCCTTGAAAGAAAACATGTGACTTCACAGTGCATTTGATAGACTTTTAACATGTTGATATTTTGCTAGAACTTTAAAATGAGCCCTTTTTCAAGAGTGTCTACGTTATCAAAACTATTAGCCTATCTGTGATAAAATTAGATTAAATGTAACTAGGGCAACTTCACGTGAAAATAAAACCCTTATGGAGAAGTTCTAGGAATCCCTAGGACACAAAAGCTGTGTCTGAATAGTGTTACATCAGCCTCTGCTCGAAACATAAGGGAAAATAGGTCTGAGTCAACAAAGTGCCCGAGGAAAACATCTTGCCTCTTCACTCTGGCTATTTTGCTCTGGGTCAGGTTGGCAGAACTGGCAGGGTAGCCCCTGTAAACTCATATCACCTTTTTCCATTCCAGAACAGTGTTCTCCACGCATAATGACGTTTCATAATTAACGTGAGATAAATGCTCTTTGCCATTTTTCCCTAATTTCCAGCAGTCCACACATATGCTTTTTCTAAAGAACCCTACTACAATATTTTCCTTTTAACTCCAGATTTTGCACATGCCCTCACACCCTGTAACCTGGTGATCAAAATCTACCAGTCTCGTCCTGCCCGGAACTCTGCTGCTCTCTGTTCACCTCTGACTTGCTCCAGCTCACGTTCAGACCCTGAAATCACAAGCTCTGTTCCCACAAGCCCAGGCAGAGGTGATGGCTTTGCTCAGTCTTAACAAGTGTGCCACATGCAAGCTGAAGATGCTTTCCCAACAGCTCCTCTACCTGCCCAAGAGGTTCCCTGTGGTCAGTCCCACAAGACGAGGCCACAGTGTGGTGTTTGTTTTCTTGTAAACATGAGGGAGAAAGGAGCAATCTGTTTGCTGGGGCTGCCAACTTTTTCCCCTAAAGCTCCAACATTACACTCGTGTTGTTGTGGGGGTGTAATAGCCCTCAAGGTGGCCTTTACCTCGCTGTCTATACTTTGGCTTTAGAGTGCAAGCGCAGCAGGTAGAGACTTACTCACCTGCTTTCGAATACCTCCTCATGCATAAATCACTGCTGTACTGTCACAGTGTCCTTTTCCCATGCCAGACCTGTGCACTGTGCAACTCCATGTTTTAGCAGCAGCAGCACTAAGGGCACAGATGCCAAGCTGTGTTATGAACTGGCAGAGCAGCTTCTACTTATATTTTAGCATAAGGTTACAGCTTAGTGTGCTTGGATTTTGCAGGTTTGTAGCAAAATTTGCCATTAAGGTGACCTGCTCTTTAAGAAAACCTCACATTCTTTTCCTCTTTCTCCCAGCCCAGCTCTGGTAGACCACTTTAGCTGTGAAGAAAGCCATACCACTGAGAGTGTTGCCACTTATTTCTGCCAGGGTTTCCACCAGGCAGCAAGTAAAACTCCCACTTCCTGCATTTCAGGAGCTTCTGGGTCCAGTAGCCACTACAGCTGAAAAAAACAGTTTGCCCTATGATGCATTTTC
This sequence comes from Chaetura pelagica, assembly GCF_000747805.2. Taxonomy (NCBI): domain Eukaryota; kingdom Metazoa; phylum Chordata; class Aves; order Apodiformes; family Apodidae; genus Chaetura; species Chaetura pelagica. The sequence continues at coordinate 210,602 of NW_009953390.1, read as the reverse complement.
TTCAACTGTGTTAGTGGTACTTGAAAAATCATTCCTACTCTGGCAAGCAGTGCCAGCAGCTGAGTGGGGCATATGGGGCTGGGGCTGTGGGATCTGAGTGGTCCTGGCCAGATGCCTGCACGGCCACCATCTGCGCACCACACGGGAGAGAGAAGGGGCCAGTCACCACAGGGGGACCTGCTGCCAGAAGCACTTTATTTCTTGTATGAAAAAAAGTGACTCCCCTTCCTGCAGCTGGCATTGGGCCTCGCCACAGCTGCTCACTGGCAGGGCATGGTCCTGTGGGAATGCTGTGTGCCAGCTCTGAGCACCACACCAAGTCCATGCAGGGGGAGAAAGTCGCTTGCCCAAGCAGTGCTTGGCAGGGCTTTGCCAGCCAGAATGAAGGAAGGGTCTGGGGCAGATGTGGAGGTGGAAGGCTGAGTAAACTCTGGGAGAAGATGTTGTTTATGCAAGGGAGTGTGTGTGTGTTTGTACGTGCATACGTGTGTGTGTGCACACTTGCTGAGGGAAGGGTGGGATGCAGTGGGGCACCCCTGGTCGTGGGGAGCAGCTCCGCACCGGTATGGGTGCAGAACATTGGAGACCTGCAGACTCCTTCAGAGAGGTGGATATGGGCTCATAACTTACGCAGAGGGACTGAGGCACCTCCTTTTCCTTGGATTATTCAGTTAAGCTTGTGAAATATATGAAGAAACAAAAATAAGATTAATGGAGTTTTAAAAAATAGAGATATAAAAAATGATAACAAGTAAAAATTCCTACTAATTGAAAGTGTTTAAAAGTCCCTGTTATAGAGCTGATGTTTGGATGTAGGCCTCAGGAACAGAGTGCACATACAGCAGAGGTCCTCCTCAGCTTAGCCGTGTCTGCTCTTATCTCATGAAGTAAATAATAGAGGCTAAAATGAAAAATCCCTTTTCGGTGTTCTTCAAAACTCTTCTATCCTTGGAGAAATTATTCAGAAGCATCAACTAATGAGTGTTGTCAAATGCTGAGCTGCTTTTCCTTGATCTCACAGCAAATCACTCTTTTTGCTGGCAGGTTCAGAAAGGTCTCAGTTCAAAAAGGCCTCACAAATCTTAGGCTGCCTCAGCTGAAGGCCACGTTCTGCCACTTCTCAGCATTGCCGGTACCAGCTGCACCATGGGTAAAGCTGCTTGCTAAAGATTTCTCTTGAGTATTTACAGGATAATCAGATGAGAGATACTTCCATCACCGTTAGTAAATTTTCTTATGCTCTTGTTTGGAGTAATGTTTTCTGTGTGGTCTGTTTTAGGTCAAATAACGAATGCTGAAGGACTGTGAAAAGTTCTGACATAACAAGTGTGTATGTTGGTACATCTTTTTTTGCACTGCCATCTCTTTTTCACGACTGAGGTGTTCCTCCCTCTTATGGCAAGCCAAGAAGAGTTTCTTATCTAGAGTGACAGGATATGCCAAATGTGAGAAAGGTCAGGGAAGTTGGGAGTGGGCTCATTTTGGTAACTTTTCTCAAAGGAAACAGGAAGTGGCAGTAAATGCACCATTTATTTTTTTTTTTCCATTAAATAAAGGAAAAGTAATGAACAAAATCCTGAGATGCATTTAAATTAAAAAAAAAAATAAAAAATTAAATACTCTTTAAGTAGCTCCTGAGATTGGAAGCCTGCCACCTCTAATAGCAGAGCAGGGCCTCAGGATCTCCAGAAAGAAGGTCCCAGGCATGCAGTCTTTGAGCAAGCTGTGCTTAGGAGCAGTGTTCCCCAACCACCTGCCAAAAATATCCAGATGTGTCCAGATTATGTTCCTGGGGCACTCTGCTTACACACAGTACCCTGGCCATCGGTTGCTTTTATGCATCATGCTGTTAACTAAAAGTCACACTGTATGCTCAGAAGTTGAGTAGCAATTGTTAAAAAGTAAAGAAGTGCTTGTAACACTGAATTACTCACTTGGGCAGTCCAGAAATAATGGCTAGAAGGATTTTAAGAGCATATCACAAAAAGTAACATCAATTACCCAATCAGTAAAATTCATTATTACTGACTCCATGGTCAGAAGAAGTGTAATCTTTCCATGCCTGTACTTCTGTGAGTGAAAAAGTAGACATCTAATTTATAATAAGAATAAAGAAAAGCACAGATTTTTGGATATAAAAAAGAGAAAGTCTAACATGCAAAAACTAATTTCAGCTAGCACATGAAAAAAAAAAGGAAGCAACAAAAGTTTCTAGAAAGAGTCGAGAGGACAAAGAACAGTACAGATCCTCTGTAACAGGAAAGGAGAGCAAGACAGACATTGTGTAAAGAAGCTTAAAATAATTATATTGCATTCTGTTTAACTTTAGTGAGGACTTGGGAGCTTAGAAAAAGTATAAGAAGGGAAGATGTTAAAGAGAAGATAGGTGTATTCAAACTGTCAGGGCCTGAAAAATAGTCCTGTATAATCTCTGAAACTTTGGTGAGTCTCTGCAGTTACACGAAAAGATGTAAAAATGATTCTTTTGAAAAGATCAGGCAGTTATAGACAATTCCTTATAGCACTTCATGGAAAAATGCTGAATTTATTTATTAAATAAACAATAAATAAGTTGCAGAAGTATCCTAAAGAGTTAAAATACCCAACAAAGGCATGCCAAGAATATGCTGTGTCAAATAAATCTCAACTCCTGTGAGAGCATTTTATTTAGATAATAGAGGAAAGCATTAAACGGGGATGCCTCTCCAGATAAACTTATCCCACACAGATCTCCTGCAAAGCTGAGGAAATAAGCCTGGAGTTGTCAACCTAAACTGATTGAGCAGCTGTTTGAAATGCTGCTTTCAAAAACTCCAGAGACTTTCAAAGGCATCAGTGGTTTGCTGGTTAGGTGTGGTTGCAAGTGTAGTTTTACAGGAGTGGTGAGGTGGAGAGATTTTTTTGCTAATATCTTGGCTTGCAGTATAAAGAAAGAACTGATACATTTGCTGAAGGCATTGCTAGAAGTTTGAAGGACATGATGAGGATTTAAAGTGACCTTAATAAATAAGGTAGGTGATCCAAAATCAGTGAGATTATCAGTACAGTTAAGACCTGAAAAAGACAATGGAAGTTGTGTGAAGTAAGTCAGCACTGTGAAGGTGATGCAGAAAAAGATAAGTACCAGCACAGAAAGGCTTTTGACTGGGGACATGAGAGTTGAGAAAAAAAATCATACAGAATCACAGAATCACAGAATCCTAGGGCCTGGAAGGGACCTTGAAAGACCATCTAGTCCAAACCCCCTGCCAGAGCAGGATCACCCAGAGCACATCACACAGGAACTTGTCCAGGTGGGTTTTGAATGTCTCCAGAGAAGGAGACTCCACAACCTCGCTGGGCAGCCTGTTCCAGGGCTCTGGCACTTTCACAGTAAAGATATTTTTTTCTGATGTTTATGCAGAACCTCCTATGTTCCAGTTTGCACCCATTGCCCCTAGTTCTATCACTAGATATCACTGAAAATACCATCAAGAATAGCAAAGTTAACCTTACCTGTTTGTAAAAGCCAAATGAAAAATTTGCTTGGTGACTTGTAAACATGAACACTTGCATTTATCTACATATCACATATGTACTCACCTATGTATGCAAATATGTATTTACATCTATATCTATGCAAAAGTCTGGTTTAGCTTTTACATGCAGTAATAGTCACAAATGCTGAAACCAGCATTTATCCTGATGTCCAGCTCTCTGAATGGTTTTCTGCTATTTTATATTATGTGTTAAAAAAAGAATGCTTCCAAGTAGGTATCACAGAATGCTTTAGGCATTCTGTGGAGGTCACCGCAACCAACTTCCTTGCTTAGTCAGGGTGACCCAGAGCCAATTACAAGGACTTTGTTGAGATGGTTTTTGAGTGTCATAGAATCATAGCATGTCTTGAGTTAGAAGAGATCTCTAAAGGTCATCTAGTCCAACATCTCACACTAGAACAAATTGCTCAGAACCTCATCAAGCTTGACCTTCAATGGCTCCAGGGATGGGGCCTCCACCACATGTCTAGGCAACCCATTCCAGTGATCCACCACCCTCATATTAAAGAACATTTTTCTAATGTCCAACATAAAACTGCCCTTCTCTGGCTTGAAACCATTACCCCTTGTGCTATTGTTACATGCCCTTGTGAACAGGTCTTCCTCAGCCTTCCTACAGGCCCCTTTCAGCTATTGGAAGGTCACTGTAAGGTTCCCCTGGAGTCTTCTCTTCTTCAGGCTGAACAACCTCAACTCCTTTAGACTGTCTTCATAAGAGACAGTCCTCTGCTCCAGTCCTCTGATCATTTTTGTTGCCCTCCTCTGGACACGCTCTAACAGGTCCGCATCATTCTTGTGTTGAGGGCTCCAGAAGCTTCTATACCTCCAAGGAAGAACACTCAACAAGATATGCATGAAGATATAGAGATAGATCTAATGGAGCACTAGAATCTTGATTCTGTGCAAGTGGTAGAAGCCAACTAAGCATGAGATCCATTGAAAAGCATAGATATATTTAGTTTTCCTTAGTTTTGCTTTAACAGGTTTTATGGAGCATCCTTTGCACCTAGTTTTGTTGTACAGTCAATTCTTGTTTCAGTTATGTGTGCTGTATGTATTATTTTCTTCTGGAAAACCCTAGAGCATGACTTCTGGAAACTCATTGCTTTTCACTCACACATGATAAGCAGATAATAAACGTAACTAAGACAAACATATATTTTAATAATCAGCTTTCTAACTCTCCATTTGCTTAACTGGCACTCTGGCTGTTATAATTGATCAGGTAACTTAAGTAGCGTCTGCTTCACTAGATCTTCAATTATTAGAGCATTAACAGATCTTCTATTATTAAAAAAAATAAATTAAAAAAAATATTTATCTTCCTGGAGGTTATCTAGAAGGAAGAAAGGCAGGGAGGAAAGCTGGAAGAAGGAATGGAGGGAAAG
>NW_009953390.1:193519-205093 GCF_000747805.2 Chaetura pelagica | reverse complement strand
AAAGAGGAAAGCTTCCAGCTGCTCCATTGCAAAACTTCCCCTCTGAAGTTTCTGGTTCTTCTGAGCAACAGCAAGAGAACAACACAATGGAGAGAAAGAAAAGGTGATTAATAGAGTCAACTGATACATTATGTTTTCACATTCCAGAAGTGTGAAAACTCTCAGAGGCAAGTAGGACATGGGTTGCACTCAGATCAAATACAAGTGTGTGAGATAGGGAATATTTCAAGAGGACCACTGGCTTGCAAGGCTAATGGAAGTGTTTTCAAACCTCCTGTACTGAGGTAAACTAGTGTAGCTCAGCTAAAGTCGGTGAGGATCTGGCCCACATTTCCTCCTATTCTTTATTCTAAAACATCCTAATAAAAGAAGTTATCTGTTATAGCATAAACACAGGCATGTCGTGCATTGGGCATGTGTGACAGAAAAAAGTAGCTGTTTCATTCTTCCATTTTTATCAGATCAATATGAAACTATTAGCCATTTTAAAAAATGTGATTTCTGTCTTGTAAAGATCTCGATTTGTATTTTACTTGCATTTTTGTGGCTAATGTAATAAATATAATAGCCTAAATAATTGTCCTGTATTTAACTACAGGAACTCCATATGCCCATAATATGAAAAAGCAAGTAGTTCTGTAAGCAGAGAATTAAGGAAACCAAATTTCTACGTTTTCTGTCAGAAAGACAGCAGCCATCCTACTGGATGTGCAAAGGCTGGGTTTTTTTCTGTGTTTTTATGTGTTTTTACTACTGTCTTTCCTCCTGTAAAGGCAATAAGAAGGTCTCTCTCCTCTACCTGGAACTTCTACATGTGTGGACTGTGTAAGGATTTAATAGTTATGAATTCTGTCTCAAAGCTGACTGAGTAGGTCACCTCTGTAAAAGTGCTTTAGCAATCTGTGTCAGAGGGATATAAAAAAAAAACTTGTGAGATGAGGCTTGGATTTGGAGACTTCTAGTAAAAGCCAAACTCTTAAACTTCACTGAACTGAGCTATTGAGCTATGTAGCTAATCCACTCAACAATGGTAATATGCTTAAAGTACAAATGCAAGGAAAACAATCCTCCTTGTACCATTCTGCAAGCTTTGTAGTACATGAATGTCAGTATTATGTTGGAAAGGTGGAGAATGAATTTCAGATTTGCTATAGTCCTGAATGTGTCTGTATCTGCCATGGAAGCAAGCAGGTAGAAACCAAGAATTAGTATGTATTTGTTTAGAACGGAAGGTTCATTTTAGCCATAAAGTGGCAGTTCTTCTCACATAACTTCAAATATGCAGAAGATAATTGTCCAGTCTGAACTAATTGTCTAGGCAAAGCCTACACTTCAGAGACATGCCTGGAGAAGGGCACCTTCAAAGCACCATTTTTCCTGTCTCCATTGTACTCTTATTTCAGGTTTGCAGGAATCACCTGTTCAGGATGCAGGTTTCTGCGCAATTCAGGTAATTGCTGAAAACACTGAAGGCTTTTCTTGCTTTTGAAGAATGGCTGCCACTGACCACATTTAGTATGCTAAAGATGTATACCAGAATTTATAGTATGATCAGGAGATAAAATATAGGAGTATTTCTTCGGGTAACCTTTCAGGTAACACCTGGTCCTCAGAAGAAGAACGTTATGTTCTAGGCACGATCTGGGCTACACAACCTTCTCTATAGAAATGCAGAGATGGACTGAGGAAGGTCAGTGTCTCATGCACCTCCTTTAGAATAAATTGTGCTTGAGAAGAAGTTTCTTGAATGTGGCAAAATACTCCTGAAGTACCACTGACCACTGAACCAGTCATCTCACAAAACAGAGTTTTAGATCTCTTGATTAGGTACTGGTGGAGATGGTTATTTAGCTCATATCACACAATCAGGGGTTGTGTATTATAGTGGGATGATGTTTAAAGTGCAAAGCAGATCAACACCCAGGTGCTGTGGATTATCCACATTCCATTAAATGATATCTGTGAAGTAACATAGTGCCTGGTATTTGGAGTTTAAGAGAACATACAGCTGCATTAACCTATGTAAAAATAAATTAATACTAACAGTACTCTGGCCTGACATTTTACTGCTAGGTTGAAGGCAGAAGTGCAACAAGAATTATTGTGCTAAAAAAACCCACAATAATATTTTGTAACTGAAGTGGAAATTTCAATAAAAACTGTACAAAAATATGCAGAAAAATAATGGGAAGTAAAAGTAAAGATAGAAGATACTTCCATGAAGCAGAATGAGACCTCTAAAGACAGCAATAACAATAACATGGAAATTAACATCCTGGTTAAAAAACAAGCTGCACTACTTTTGGTAAAGGAATTCCTATCATCCCAGGTTATAAAAAAACATGGCTTAAGAGCGTCTCTCTGATAGTCTCCACAAAAGAGCTATTTTCATAGGGAACTTTCTTTTTGGCAATAGCAGTCCCTTGAAATTACAAGGATTTGCCTTGGGACTCCACCGGCTCCTCTTCCTGACAGATTGACAGCTCCAAAGAGGAGGGTGGGATAGTGTTTATAATGGGACATAGTGGAATGCAGCTTTATCCAAAAATGCTATGGATTTACATACATTTAATATCCACATTCCATTAAGTGACATCTAAAACCCAGGGAGAGACTTTACTTAAAAAGAGACACCGGATGATTCAGAGGCTTAGTAATGGAATACAGAGCCATTCACCTCTGGGTCAACTGTCTGAGTTCAGCTCGAGTTATTATTGACCAAACATTTATACTAACTGCAGGCTGTGTGGAATATCAGTGGCTTTACGGCTCTGCTAGATATATTATTTGTCCATGCCTGAGATGTCCATATGGCAAAAATCACCTCAGACTCCCTTTATAGTCAGGGAAAAACAGGTACTTTTAAGGCATAAATCATCTGGAACATGTCTTCTTTAGGATGAGATTAATTGCAACCTAGAAGTATCTATTTCTCTCTGTTGTCTACAAAGGGAGCACAGGGTGACTTGCTCTATGTAGATGTTTATACTGCAGGAGTCTAAATTTGGATAAGATGAATACCATACTAAGTGATTTCTCTATAGTCACCCAGAGGGCTGCGGTAGGTCGGTATCACGGATTCACCCGCAGAGAAACTCTGGCTCATATCTGCCTTTGGTTGCCTGAATCTCACCCTTACTATGTCTTGGTGTTTTCTGGGAAATAACCAGCCACCTCACCTACTCCTAACAGGAGAGATCAGCCAACCTAGGAGGAGGCACACTTTGCTACTAACAATGCCCTTTTTCTTAATACCTGTCAGCAAAACTTGTTAATGATAGTGTGTGTGGTCTCCAGAAAGGCCGTGGGCTGGGACACATCTTCCTGAATTTCCACTGTGTTTTTTCGTGTGCTTATGATGTGTGTTCATTTGAGGGTTCTCTGTTGCTCTACCAGACTCTTCTGCCTGAAAAATGCCATAATACATTAAGCTGGCACTTCTAGTTTTAATCTGTGAATGAGTAAATTACTTCCTCCTGCAGCTTTTTTACAAGCCTTTGTTGAATGACTGAAATAAGAGCAGATCGTGTAAGCCTCTGCCAAGACATTTAACAATATTTGTACTAAATAACAATAGCATCATTCTCAAGGAAGTGTATGCAGTGGCAGGTTGAGACAGGATGCAGAACATGACATGTGAGTTAGACATCTTTCTCTGCTCTTGAAACATTGGCTCTGTTGTCAGGGATAATAAAACCAGAGGAAAGTCTTCTGCAGGTAAGTTGTACATTTATTTGTTTTAGAATCTCTGAAGGCGTATTGGCTGCTGTATTATCCATATTAGGTTGTGAGATGTTAAATACAGCCGATTTCTGGAAGTCCTGGTTAATATTTGGCAGATGCTTTCTTCAGTAATACCTGTGATGTCTTGCCTCTTACATAGCAAAGTGCTTGTCCACTTGTCTTTGCATTAGCTTGTATGTGCAGACAACTGGACAAACTCTGCTTTTGGCATGTGCTCTATCATAAAGCATCTTTTATTAAGATGGCTACAAAAGGTTGCCCAAATGTGTCTGTGTGCTGGATGGAAAATAACTTTGAGGTGTAAACTATGACGTCCCCCTAGTCTGGACATCTTTTGGCCCTCCCATGAATCATTTAAGCCCTTTGTTGTGCATTGGAGCATATGCAGCTTCTCAAGTAACCTTGACAATTATGGTAGATCTTTGTATTCCAGAACAGATCTTGTGTTTATGTTAACAGTATTGCTTGCTTGGTAGAAGATCTTTATAGTCTATCACATCCATCTTTCGTCCCTGCCTTAATGTGTGTAAGAATGAATTGAAATGGTGGAAACAAACAACCCTTCACCCAGTTAAATTGATATTATTTACTAATTTACAGACACCTGTCTCTTCCCCTGTTCCAGGACAATCAGATAGTGCTTTTTTTCTTACACTTATCCAGGACAACACTTTTAGAGCTGGATACACAGTGAACAGCATTGGGCATAGTGATTGTATAATACTTAAAATAAGTTAACGTAAATGATACAATAAAGCCTGAGAACCAAAGTTGGAGGAAGATGCACTGGAAAATTAATTAATTTGGCATCAGCTGAGGGTACAGTTTCCCCTTTCTTGGCTGCTTTGCTGGAGCAGCCCCTGACTCTCTCCTTCACCCACAGCTCCAGGTATTGCAGCTGCAGGAATAGCTGCCCAGGGAAATTAAGAGCTCTTGCATTGGACTGATTGCTTTGTGTTAATGGTTTATTGTGTGCAACCATGCATCTACATTAGCTTTTCAGTTTAGACCAGAAGTGAGCTGTTGAATTCAGCCTTCTTACTGTCCCCATTTACTGTTATTTTTGTTCCCTTTCACCATGTTTTGCTTGATATTGCTGAAAAGTCCTGACTTGTTTTGATTAAAACTAAACCACAGCCTATGTTCCAAAAGTCCTGTAGCTGCAGATAGGTACAGGGAACCAGACCAGATGTAATCTGAAGTGAAGACACTATGATATGGCTGCTATGTCCTCAAAAAGTCTTTTACTTTAAAGAACCTCTCCTACCAGTCCTCATGTCTTGCTATTGTAGACATGTCCTAAATGTTCTGTGCTTTTGACAGTGGGGAAGGTGACTGCAGCTAGTGTGCTCTAAGAGGTCTACCTGAGAGACTGGCACAAGGTAGCTGTGGCCTAGTGCAGCTGGCACAGCATGACTGCATTCAGGATACCATGGCACTGCAACTGAGGACAGGAGCCAAATCTGGAGCAATTTAACTTGCTCTCTCTGTGTTACCTGGATTCCAGTAATGCTAGTGCCCTTCATGTGCTGCTGCAGTAGATTTTGCCTTGATCTCAGTAAGGAAAGTTTGTATCGTGTTCAGGTCAGTCTTACGACTAAGCTGCAGCAATGCTCTAGGACTGTCTATCTACTGTACATATACTGGAATATATCCAATACATCATATTTTAAATTATATTTTATACAAACTAGGCTTAGGCTTTTCAAAGTGGGATGTATTTCACTTAAGTTTAGCTGTGTAAAAATGCCATCTCTAATCTAAGGTGCTCTGGGTGCTTTGTAGAGACATGAAGGATGACTTGAGATGCTGGCTCCAGTATATACATCTAAAGAAAACACTTAAAGCACATGGAATCTGTAATCCTTTAACTATTGGATGACTATAGACAACTGGTCTAGGCAAAAGCCCTGACTTTCAGATGGATAATGTAGTTTAGTTGACTTCAGACGTAGACTCTGATGAAGCAAAACTTCCAGTGAACTGAAGAACAAAAAGCTCTCAACTCACTCTCTTGAGGTGAGCAACAATAAATACGCTGAACAAAATAGATTCAAAACAAATGCATCTAATGAGTCAAGCCAAATGCTTTCCTTTTCCAATAAAAACAAAACTATGAGGTGGTAAAGCTGTGTTTGATGGTGACTTTAATAAAACATCTGCCAGACTTTCTCAATGAAAAAAAAGTGTGCTACACTGAAAATTCTATGAATAGGACTTCATTAAAGCTAATGATAAACAATGACACTCGGTATTGGAAAGGAGTTCGTGGAATCTGAAAAAAGAGTGAAGAACACACTAAGAGTAGGGAAAACTAAGATTCAAGTCAGGCTCTGGGTATATCTCACTTATTTTGACACTTATATTCCTTTATTTCCTGGTTTGTTTTCCACCCCCTCACCAGCACCTGCTTTCTCAAATCAGCACAGAGCTGTCATATCACCTAGGTTCCTCTACCAGGCCTCCTGTACCACCACATCCTGTATGAGCAGATTTTATCAAAAGTGATGTACAGATCAGAAGGCATTTCTAAAGGAATTAAATGATCAGGAGGATGAAGGAGATGAGTTCTAAGACAGAAAGGGAGTCTTACTCTGTCAATTGCTTTCAAACAAGCCTGAAATCCATTGTTGTCAGTGCTAGACTAAGATAAAAACTGATGTTTGTAAATACTTTCCTTTTCAGTTAACCTGAGAAAAAATCCTAATTATTAGAAGAAGAGGTAAAAGAAATTAAGCTTACTTTTAGTATCTGTATGTCAGTTTACACTACTCTTTTCTTTCTTTTTCTGGTATTTTAAACATCTTTTTATAATTGCTCCCTTATTGAGGGAGCATTCCATTAGCTTTCCTAGCATGGCAAATCTGAGTCTTCTGGTCCAAATGACCTATATCCATTTACCATCAATACTGTTCCAACTCCAAGCTTCCTGACACCACTTTAATGTGAATTCCAGACATTAGCACAGCCCTGCAACATTGATCTGACTGATGCTTAGTAATACACAAAGTGAACATACCAATTTTTCCTTTAAACCCCTCAGATATTTTTCTTGTCAAAATAAATTATTTAAATGTAGAGTGTATTTTTCAGAAGAGTGGGTGCATTTAGTTAATTCCCCATTTATTTCAAAAAATAATTTTTAAAACCCTGTTTGGGAAAGTAGTTAAGCATATGCTTAAGTTATTTTGACTGAAATTGAAAGCTATGCCTTCATGTCTGGTGGATCTTGTTCTTTCTAAATACCCCTCAACCTGAGACAGTCAATCCCAATACACTGGTTCTTGTGGTCTCTAACATCTTTGGCTGAATGTATGGGTGTATTATTTACTTGCTTGACCTCTGGTTACTTGTCTTGAACTCAAGCTTCCTGTCTGTTCCTCCTTACTCTACAGATACATATAAATTGGCTGTCCACTGACAAAAGAGAAGTAATATCTGACCTTTTCTTTCATCTCCTCTATTCTGAGCTACTTAGGCATGAACCTTTCCAAGATTATAGCCATGTGGGCTGAGTTAGTCCTACCTTACTATTTAAATATTCACATCTTTTGCCTTCTATCCAAAGTTCTATTTGTGGCAATGTGAGACAATTTTTAAATCAAATTATTATTACTGTTATTGTTATAATTGTTATTAATATTCCTGCTTCCTCTTGTGACTGTCTTGAAATACTGCTTCATCAGTTTTGTCTTTTAACTAACAACAAAGCTGTCATAGTAGTTTGTGTTACCTGACTTGTTGGACCCATGTAACAAGGACAATCAGCAAATAGTGGACCTCACACTGCACTGTTAAATGACACTGTGTCTTTGTAATGGTGACCAGAATTCATAAATTGTATAGATATTGTCCAACTAATAATCTATTTTTTAGTAACAGCTGAAATCAAGGCTCTTTAAGTGGATCATATCTTCATCTGGAGTAATACCAGATGTACCAACTGTGGACTCTTTTTATGTCTATGTTCTACTGTAACCCTCATAGGACATAAACTTCAAATATATTATATCAATGCATTTAAAAATGCTTTATATACACTGTTAATCTTCTTTGGACTGAGCTCCATTTCACACAGCAGATCTTGTATACTTTTCTCCCAGGCAGGTGTGAGACACTGGTCACACTGGAGGTGTCCAAAGCCCATGGAGACATGGAGAAGAGGGTAATAAACATAAAGACTTTGCGACTTTGGACATGGTTGTTTATTACAGTGATTTGCACTGGTCTTAAAAGTAGCATAATAATGGAAATACTATTTAGAATAAAATATTTACTGTCTGAATTTTAACTTATTCAGAATATTAAACCAATACTGCGTTTTTTTTTTTAAAGTTCTTCAAGGGCTGTTCCTCTGTATGGCCAAGCTTTCCTTCCATTTCCCTACATGAAATGTGAACTCCTATCATACTTCATTAGCGTAATATATTCTGGTCAGAGAGTAAAAAAGAGCTAGAAAAGTACATAGCCATAGAAAGTTTATATATGCTCAGTATGTGGCCACATGTGACTATACATTTTGTCAATAGCTCCACAAACAGGATTCCCATTTGCTTTCAATGAGATTGGGGTTTTATTCAGCATTTTCAGCACAATTATTCAACATTTTCTGTATATATAGCCAGTGCGTATCTTTGTCATTACTGCCTGTTTCTGTCAACGAGGTAGGTTACTATACAGAGCTACCTGTGTGGTCTCTCAAAGTGCTAAGCTTGATTTTTCTTCATCCTTAGCTGATTAAGTCTTTCAACATTTCTGATAATTTGAGGAAATGCCTATCTTGTTCTTCCTCATACTTTGTGCACTGAAGTGAATAATATCTCCATTTAAATTTTTTTTCTGTCAGGTTGATTGCACAACTTCTCTGAGCTGAGCTTTTTATCTCCAGTTTCCATCTCTTTTTTTATAGTCTTTGATATTGTACTTAATAAAAATCTGCCATAGCCCTAAACTTTTTATTGTGTGATAGTTCCAGGAGAAGACTGTGGAGGTGGTCTGAGGTAGTTTCAGATTGCTTTTCCCAGAGGCCTGTGCATTAAATATACTTGCATCAAGGTACAGGAAATGCTTGATTCTTTGACCAAAGTGATATGAATATCTGGCCATTTCTTTCTCTATATTTACTGAAGGTGAGAGAATCCATCTGGGATGAATATGCATTAAAGTGACAGCTTGAAATACACCATTACCAAGGCAGAGAAGGCACTTTCTGAGGACAGCCAGAGAAGGAAGCACTGACAGCAATAGCAAGAAGGAAGGCAGTGATCCAGAAGATACAGAGTGTTTCTGAAAGACACAGAGAAAAAATTAGAAGGTAGTCATGGATAAGAATTGTAGCAGAGCTGGGAAAAACTTGGAGATAACAATATGTGTTTGTGAAGAAAACTAACAAGTCAAAGATGGCACAAAGAAGCAGAGCATGAACAGCAGGTTCAGTAGAGCAGCCACTTTCAGGGGAAGTCTTGGATTTTTTTGGTGAATGAAGAAAGGATAGTAAATATCACACGTAAGAATAGGTAACTGAGAACGCCTTGGTAATGCAGGAACCTGCACAGAGAATTTATGTCATTAGAGTTAACATGATGGGTGAGATTAGTTAGACATATAGACAGGAAAGAACAAAGGACACAAGAAACTCAAATGTTAAAAATTACATATGGAGGTCATAAGCTGCATTTAATTGACCTTTGCATGTAAAGAGGTGTGCTAAACCACAGTAGCCAGAGACAGTCAGATAGCAAGGAATTCAATGAGAGCACCTACTGAGATGCTCCAAGGACTGCACTGAAATGTACAAAAGGCAAATGAAGTAATAGGGAAACCTAACACAAAATGAGTCTCTGCTGTTCTCCTGTAGCCAACCTCTGCAGCAGCATTAGGGAAAAGACATGTAAGAATGGTGTGAAATTGCCCAAACAAGAATTTTTGCATGCTCACAGGATATTTTTTCAGACTGTAACCCTTGAGCAGGTAAAAATGTTGGTGAAAGAGAATGCCCTGTAATTCTGACTTCTCATAATTAATGAAGAGGAAGATATTATTTCCATTTCCATACCACTTTTACCATTCCATACCACCATTTGTGAGGAGTTTAAACGCTGAGTAGAAAGCATTCCAAGTACAAGGAGATGCCAATTTGAGTCAGTCATGTCCAAAATGCTTTTACTGAACTGTCCCTGAATAGCTCTGAGAAGACTTTTTGCTGCATTCATGGGGTGACACATTTCTAAGAAAGCGTTCATCACTTGTTTTTAGCTATTCCCAAGGCAGTGAGGAAAATAAATTGCTGTCAGTCCACTCCAGCAGCAAATGCTCCTGGTCAGTACAGCAGCAAGCAACAATGCTGCACCCATTCACTGCAGTCTGGTCACACCATGATCCTACACACCAGGGCACACTCTTTAAGTCCTGTTTACCTGACCCTGAGGCTGAGAGAGGCCAGGCATGGTTGCAGAGGACACCTGCTGTCCTGCACCCCCATGTGTCATGGGCCACCATTTAGCCCTGCACCCTGACGCTGGCCATAACACTGGAACTGAATAGCATAAGCTTATTGTAAAAAAGTTATAAATAGTATATTTCATTTTTTCTTATTCCGAGTTCAAAAGTAAACTCATCTCAACTCCAAGAGCATAAAAAAGTTACATGATGGCTGTGGTGGAGGTTGTAATTTTTGGAAACTGTAAAAGCTGGGATGCTGTTTTTAGAAAGAAAGAGAGAGAGGTTTCCACAAAAGCAACATGGCATTTAACTTAATTAGTTAATGAGAGGAAGATATAAAACTTCCCAAAGGAAACATGCAAATAAAGGAAACTTCTCTAAATCATTAAGGTTTCACAGATAGGAAAGGGATGCTCACACAGGAAGGGGCAGTGCCACAAACAGAATCTTTCAAAATTATGTATTCAAGACGGTGGCAGAACTGCTGTCATTTGCAGCACGTGTGTTCATACACGGGACAGGCCCCAAAAACAGCAGCAGGGCAGGGCTGCAGGGCATGTCCTTGCTCTTTGAGGCCCTCCAAGATGCAGCCAGTGGCATGAAATGGATGTAGCTACCTCCTGCCTGCTCTGGCCAGAGATGATTTGGGTCATGGGGAGTTAAAATGTGTCCTCCAGGAAACTGTAGATACACAAACGCTTCCTGTGTACTCTGGTAATATCCCTGAGTAATTAATCTTTGGAGAATAGTCTCTTAGTAGGAACAATTCACCAGTGGTGGCAGCTGAAGACTGTGCCTAACAGCACTTTCAAAACCACAGTTAGTAATGAGTTTGCAGCCAAAGAGATGTTTTGGAGAGAAGCACAAGCAAACACGCACATTAAAATTTCTTTAAAATACAAAATTACTACATAGGACAGGTTTAGCATCTGAGATTGTTATCAAGCCAGAGCTTTTTTTCTTTTTTTTATCACCAAAACAGCTAAATAGAGACTTCAGTATGTGCAGCGTTACTGATGATTCAGTGAGAGACTGTGACTTTGAAGTCTGTCAGCAGCTTTGAATCCTGAGAAGTCTGTTTCTGTCCATGTCACTGCCACCCACATGTGTCTATGTGTCTGTGTCTGTCTGTGGTTTTGCTTTAAATTGTCAGTTTTCCTCACAGCAATCAATGCATCATCATCAGGACTCCGAAGTGAGCAGCCTGCAGAGCTATGAATAGCCATGCCCTGGGGAGCTGCACCCCGAGTGTCACTGAAGGAAGCAGGGACATCTGCACCCTTGCATTGTGACTAGCCCTATAAATGGAAAGGGATTTCCAACAGAGGAAATCAGATTACAGAGCCAATGTGCTAGGCACTTGGGCTGTGTTTGTGTCTTCAGTCAGCA